>NW_027411731.1:0-213693 GCF_047663935.1 Musca autumnalis
GTTGTTTTGGAAAATCGAATTGTACAGAATTTGGTACAATTTGTTTTTGTGTAAAGGGGTTTTTGGAAATTCGTCGTAGAAAGGTACGAAAAGTGCTAAAGTGTACTAAATATGGAATCCATTGTATTAGGCAAACGCGAAGAGCTAGAATTCTGAAATTTTGAACGAGTGGTCATTGATGGAGAGTTAGGAAGATGTACCAAAGGGTATTTAGAAACTCGACCTATAAGTGTACGAAAGGTACTAAAACTTTCTAAATTTGGAACCAATTGCATATTTTTAATGGATAAAGCTAGAATCTTCAAATTTGGTATGGGAATCAAGGTAGGGAAATGGCGTTGAAATAAGGATATGGTTTTGGAAGTTCGTATTTATGATTACGAGCAGTAATAAATTTGGATTTGGGTGAACGGATAAAGGTGGAATCCTAAAGTTTTGAATTAAGATTACTGTAGAGGTGTAGGATTGAGATAGTTTTGGAAATTCGTACCTTTGGGTACGAAAAGTACTAAATGGTACTAAATTTGGTACAATTTGGATTTGGATGAACGGAACTAAGATTACTGCCGGACAGTAGAATTGAGGTAGTTTTGGAAATTTGTACTTATGGGTAAGAAAACCACTAAATTTGGTACAATTTGAATTTTAGTAAACGGATAGTGTTGGAATTAGGAGTTAAGATTACTGCAGGAGTGTAGTATTGAGGAAATTTTGAAAAGTCGTACGTATGGGTACGAGAAGTACTAAATGGTACTAAATATGGTACAATATGGATTTGGGTGAACGGGTAGACCTGGAATCCTGAAATTTTTGTTTGGGAAAGAAATGGTACTAAATTTGATACAATTTGGATTCGGGTGAATTAATAGAGCTGGAATCCTGAAATTTGGAATTACGATTACAATCGAAAAGTAGGATTCAGGTTGTTTTGAAAAAGCAAACTTATGGTACTAAATTTAATACAATTTGTATGTAGGTGAACGGATAGCGGTGGAATCCTGCAATTTGAAAGTATGATTATTGTAGCCATGTTGCGTTGAGGAAGTTTTGAAAATTGGTACGAAAATTCTAAATTGTTCTAAATTTTTTTACAATTTTAATTTGGTTTAACGGATAGAGTTTGAATCCTGAAATTTGGAAGTAAGATTACTACTAAAGTGAAGGATTGAGGTAGTTTTGGAAAATCTTACTTATGGATACGAAGAGTTCGACTTGATACTAAGTTTGGTACAATTTGGAATTGGACGAACGGATACAGCTGGAATCTTGAGATTTGGAATTACTGTAATTATTATGGAATTTACTGTAATTATTTTGTATTAATGTCCGTGTATGGCTGAGATATGTCGTCGAAATGCGTACCATAAGTATAGCAAAATTACTTAATGGTACTCAATTTGTTTTTGGGTGTAGGGACAGTGCTGGAATTTTTATTTTTTGGAGTTAGGGTGTGTATTGGTGTGCAACGTTGATCTCGCTGTTAATGTGTAAGGGTGAGATACGGCTGATCTTTTTGAAAATCGAACTTAAGGGGTACGTACAATACTAAGATAAAAATAAATATTGATTAAAATTGGTATTAGTGCGACCAAATTTTCAGTGTTTGTCATTTCCATATTATATATTGTTTATTCCTTTTTTATATGCTTTCCGCATACGAAGTAGCGGGCATTTTGCTAGTCTATATATATAAATGAGCTTGGTGATAAGTGATTGACTGACTGACTGACTGACTGACTGACTCATCATCAACGCCCAGCCAAAACCGCTAAAGCTAGGACCTTGAAATTTTACCAGTGGGTCACTGTTGATGCAAATGTGCGAGATAAGGCCGGGTTTTAGAAAATTCGTCCTGGGACCACAAAAAATAACAACAACAAAAATCCTTATTTTTCATTATTATTACGTACTTATACACTTAGTTGGCCCTCTGCAAGACATGTGTCAAATTAACAATGCTATAACTTCATGATACCGTAAACGATCACACATAATTTCAAATTTTGTAGTTTACTTCTAGGCGCACTTATTTTTATCGTAAACCACTAAATAATAGAAAGACAAGACATTTGTTATCTTCCATTGCAACAGATGTCGTGAATAACTAAATGTTTGCAAATCAATGAAAGTCATAACTGTTCAATTTCAACATCTGTAATTTGAAGAAATCGCTAAATAATTAATGAAATCAATAATAGGCCCCAGGAATATAGGAATTTGGTATGGAAATCAACGTTGGGAAGTGGTGCTTCTAAAAGGAAATGGTTTGGAAAATTACCAATCATGTATACGAAAAGTACTAAATGGTACTAAATGTAGTACAATTTAGATTTGGGTGAACGTAAAGAGCTGGAAACCTGAAATTCGGAATTAAGGTTACTGTTGTAGTGTAGGATTGAGATATGAGGGTAGTTTTGGAAATTCGTGCTTATGTGTACGAAAAGTACTAAGTAGTACTAAATTTGGTACAATAGGGATTTGGGTGAACAGATAGAGCTGGAATCCTGATATTTGGAATTGAGATTACTGTTGGAGTGTAGGATTGAAGAACTTTTGGAAATTCGTACTTATGTGTATGAAAAGTACTAAATGGTACTAAATTTGATACAATGGGGATTTGTGTGAACGGATAAAAGCTGGAATCTCGAAATTTGGAATTGAGATTACTGGTGGGGTGTAGGATTGAGGTAGTTTTGAAAATTCGTACTTATGCGTACGAAAAGCACTAAATGGTACTAAATTTAGTACCATTTGGATTTGAATGAACGGAAAGAGCTGGAAACCTGAAATTTGGAATTAATTGGTCTGTTCCAGTACTGTAAGAATCTGCTAATTTTTACTATTTTTTACGATAACATAAAGGAAAAAATGTTATCGTAGTAAAAAATAGTAGCTTCTTGCAGGTTCTGGAACAGACCAAATATTACTGTTGAAGTGTAGGATTGAGATATGAGGGTGGTTTTGGAAATTAGTAATTATGTGTACGGAAAGTACTAAATGGAACTAAATTTTGTATAATGGGTATTTGGGTGAACGGATAGCTCTGGAATCTCGAAATTTGGAACTGAGATTACTGGTGGAGTTTAGTATTGTGGAAGTTTTGGAAATTCGTACATAGGGTACGAAAAATACTAAATAGCACTAAATTTGGTACAGTTTCGATTTGGGTGAACGGATAGAGTTTGATTCCTCAAATTTGGACTGAGGATCACAGATGAAGAGTAAGAAAGATGCACTAAAGGGTTTTTGGAAACTTGAGTGTACGAAAAGTACTAAATGGTACTAAATTTAGTACAATTTGGATTTGGGTGAACGGATAGAGCTGGATTCCTTAAATTTGGAATTTATATTACTGTTGGAGTGTAGGACTGGGGAAGTTTTGGAATTTCTTACTTATGTGAATGAAAAGTACTAAATGGTACTAAATTTGGGACAATGGGGATTTGGGTGAACGGATATAGTTGGAATCTCGAAATTTGGAATTGAGATTACTGGTGGGGTGTAGAATTGAGGTAGTTTTGAAAATTCGTACTTATGGGTACGAAAAGTACTAAATGGTACTAAATTTAGTGCAATTTGGATTTGGGTGAACGTATGTATGTAGCTGGAAACCTGAAATTTGGAATTAAGATTACTGTGAAGTGTAGGACTGAGATATGAGGGTGGTTTTGGAAATTCGTACTTATGTGTTCGAAAAGCACTAAATTTGGTACAATAGGGATTCGAGTGAACGGACAGAGCTGGAATCCTGAAATTTGAAATTGAGATTATTGTTGGAGCATAGGATTGGGGAAATTTTGGAAATTCGTATTTATGTGTACGAATAGTACTAAATGGTACTAAATTTATTACAATTTGGATTTGGGTGAACGGATAGAACTGGAATCCTGAATTTTAAGTATTTTAATTTTATTTATTTTAATTTAAAGTATGAATTTTAGTAAACGGAAAGAGTTAGAATTTGCAACCTGTTCGCGGTAGGCTATAGAGGTAGAATTTGGATTAG
The DNA here is from genome assembly GCF_047663935.1 of Musca autumnalis. NCBI lineage: Eukaryota > Metazoa > Arthropoda > Insecta > Diptera > Muscidae > Musca > Musca autumnalis. The sequence goes on from NW_027411731.1 coordinate 4,007, forward strand.
GGTGACGGATAGTGTTTGAGTCCTGAAATTTGAAATTAAGATAACTATTGGAGTGTAGGACTGAGGTAGTAAGGGTACGAAAATTACTAAGTGGTGCTACCTGTGATACAATTTGGATTTGGGGGAACGGATAGAGCTGGAATCCTGGAATTCGGTCAGACTGCTGTTGGAGTATAAGATTGAGATGGAAGTAGTTTTTGAAATTCGTACTTATGGGTACGAAATGTACCAAATGGTACAACTTGGATTTGAGTGCACGGATAGCGCTGGAATCCTGTTATTTGGAATTATGGTTACTGTTTAAGTGAAGGATTAAGGTTGTTTTGGAAAATCGAATTGTACAGAATTTGGTACAATTTGTTTTTGTGTAAAGGGGTTTTTGGAAATTCGTCGTAGAAAGGTACGAAAAGTGCTAAAGTGTACTAAATATGGAATCCATTGTATTAGGCAAACGCGAAGAGCTAGAATTCTGAAATTTTGAACGAGTGGTCATTGATGGAGAGTTAGGAAGATGTACCAAAGGGTATTTAGAAACTCGACCTATAAGTGTACGAAAGGTACTAAAACTTTCTAAATTTGGAACCAATTGCATATTTTTAATGGATAAAGCTAGAATCTTCAAATTTGGTATGGGAATCAAGGTAGGGAAATGGCGTTGAAATAAGGATATGGTTTTGGAAGTTCGTATTTATGATTACGAGCAGTAATAAATTTGGATTTGGGTGAACGGATAAAGGTGGAATCCTAAAGTTTTGAATTAAGATTACTGCAGAGGTGTAGGATTGAGATAGTTTTGGAAATTCGTACCTTTGGGTACGAAAAGTACTAAATGGTACTAAATTTGGTACAATTTGGATTTGGATGAACGGAACTAAGATTACTGCCGGACAGTAGAATTGAGGTAGTTTTGGAAATTCGTACTTATGGGTAAGAAAACCACTAAATTTGGTACAATTTGAATTTTAGTAAACGGATAGTGTTGGAATTAGGAGTTAAGATTACTGCAGGAGTGTAGTATTGAGGAAATTTTGAAAAGTCGTACGTATGGGTACGAGAAGTACTAAATGGTACTAAATATGGTACAATATGGATTTGGGTGAACGGGTAGACCTGGAATCCTGAAATTTTTGTTTGGGAAAGAAATGGTACTAAATTTGATACAATTTGGATTCGGGTGAATTAATAGAGCTGGAATCCTGAAATTTGGAATTACGATTACAATCGAAAAGTAGGATTCAGGTTGTTTTGAAAAAGCAAACTTATGGTACTAAATTTAATACAATTTGTATGTAGGTGAACGGATAGCGGTGGAATCCTGCAATTTGAAAGTATGATTATTGTAGCCATGTTGCGTTGAGGAAGTTTTGAAAATTGGTACGAAAATTCTAAATTGTTCTAAATTTTTTTACAATTTTAATTTGGTTTAACGGATAGAGTTTGAATCCTGAAATTTGGAAGTAAGATTACTACTAAAGTGAAGGATTGAGGTAGTTTTGGAAAATCTTACTTATGGATACGAAGAGTTCGACTTGATACTAAGTTTGGTACAATTTGGAATTGGACGAACGGATACAGCTGGAATCTTGAGATTTGGAATTACTGTAATTATTATGGAATTTACTGTAATTATTTTGTATTAATGTCCGTGTATGGCTGAGATATGTCGTCGAAATGCGTACCATAAGTATAGCAAAATTACTTAATGGTACTCAATTTGTTTTTGGGTGTAGGGACAGTGCTGGAATTTTTATTTTTTGGAGTTAGGGTGTGTATTGGTGTGCAACGTTGATCTCGCTGTTAATGTGTAAGGGTGAGATACGGCTGATCTTTTTGAAAATCGAACTTAAGGGGTACGTACAGTACTAAGATAAAAATAAATATTGATTAAAATTGGTATTAGTGCGACCAAATTTTCAGTGTTTGTCATTTCCATATTATATATTGTTTATTCCTTTTTTATATGCTTTCCGCATACGAAGTAGCGGGCATTTTGCTAGTATATATATATATATAAGAGGAAAAGTCAAACTTTTTTAGTTTCCATGAAGCCATGGTTTGCACTATTATAATACGCGAACTATTGTAGTTTACCAGTAACTATGTCTATTGCTGGATTAATTTAGATGTTTTTGTACAAAGCTCAAAAATTTAGCAAAAAATGTAATTTACGTGGTAGTTGCGACCGCGTAAAGGAAAAAACATAGGTAAAAACACGTTGAAGCTAACCAGGTTTTTTACATTGCTATTCGATTTCTGTATAAACCGTTCAAATGACGGACATCTGTCCAAAGTAAAAGTAGGAGAATACAAAATGAAGATTACACTTCTAATGTATCACTTTCTAAAATTTCCACTGCATCCACCTTTTATGGATGCTGAGATTTTGAAGCCGGATTTCAGGTGTTTTTTGTATTTTTTATGTAACTGGGACGCGCATTCGGATATTTCGAAAAACCAATTATAGGATTAAAGAACTCGCGATTTCGCATAATCTGATATGTATATTGAGTATGTAGCCCACACAGAGTAATCTACTGCCAAAGGCCAAAATGTAGTGCGATATTTTTTCTAAAAAACCTATTTTTTGGGTACAGTATTTACAATATTGTTTTGAGTGTGCTGGTACCCCGCGATATTTTAGTTTTTCGACGATCCGGATCATAAGAGTCACAGATCGTAAAAATCCATCTACTAGAACGGCGGAAATGGCTACTGCAAAAATTGAAAAATTTGCGAAAAATGTTTTTCAAAATATCGCTGACTAATTCGCGTTTTATGTGGATCGTTTCCATTTCAATGAAGGAAGTGAATCATGAATCATGACGTTTGTGCGAAAACAGCGGTTTGAAAAATTTAGTGGCATGGGAGCTGCATCCGATTTATCCAAAAAATACTGTGTGATGCTAAATCCTAGGTTCTTGATGGATAAATTTCCTCAATATATTTCTTTTTTTTTGCTATAATATGCAAACCGCTAAACGGATTTGTATAGTTTTGGTTTTATTTGAATCTTCGCGATGTTTAGATTACGTACATATTTTTATATATTTTTCAGATGCATAAACAGCTTGAATTTTTTAGAACAAGTTGTGAACTACCAATTGTTTTGAATGCTTTCCTAATTTCCGTGAAAATTTACAACTTTTTCACTAAAGTTATGGGACCTCAGTAAACACATTGTATGTAGGGAGCCCCTAATTAAGAGAGTTTCTCAATATGATTATTAGAGTCTTTTAAAAATTTTTTTGTTTTTATCAGAATTGAAGCCGCCATAACTTTTGCGCGCAACAACCAAAATTAGTATCTCGAACAGATTTTAGAATGGGATTTTTTCTCCAATCTATGTACCAAAAAGTGAAAGTTGCTATGCATGAATATGTAAAATACAGACCGTGTAAAAAACGCATTAGATGGCTTTTGTATTAAAAAGAACGTCTTGTTCCATAAGCCGAACTAAGAATAGATTTCCAAACGCACCGATCTTCTCCAATTTTGAATGCCATGTTCTGTGATATCTTCTTCAACTTGGTCCTTCCATCGGCCTTCCCTTGGGGTTTATACCGTCGAGTAGCTCGTATTCAAGTGCCTTTTTGGCGGGGGCATCTTTATCCATCCTGCTGACATGGCCAAGCCAACGCAATCGTTGTAGTTCGATACGTTTTACTATATCGATGTCGGTCGGCTGGTATAGCTCGTGGTTCATACGACGTCGGTATTCACCGTCAACGCATATTGGTCCATAAATCTTTCGAAGAATTTTTCTCTCAAACACACCAAGTTCTGCCTCACCTGCTTCCGCAAGTACCCATGCTTCAGATCCATACATAAGTACGGGTAGTATCAGTGTCTGGTAGAGCGTAAGTTTTGTTTGACGAGAGGTGGTTTTACTTTTAAACTGTTTACTTAGACCAAAGTAGCATCTGTTGGCCAATATTATTCTTCTTTTGATGTTGTTTTTATTTACGGCGGTGCCGAGGTAAATAAAGTAATTTACTACTTCAAAATTGTAGTTCTGAACATCAACAGTTGGTCCGAGTCTATTGGACGTCTTGCGTGTTGATACCATACCAGACCCACTTTGGCAGACTCTTTCTCAATTTTCGCAAAGGTGGCTGTTACGGATCGAGTTGATCGACCTATTATATCAATATCGTCTGCGTAGGCCCGTAACATTATATCCTTATTGTATATAGTGCTATTTTATCTCTATCGGTATATACATTCGATTCTCGTATGACCTTTTCCAATAGAATGTTAAATAGGTCACACGATAGGCTGTCACCTTGCCTGAAACCTCGTTTTGTTTCAAAAGGTTCCGAGAGGTTCTTTCCTACTTTAGCAGCTGATCTTGTATTAGCCAATGTCATCCTGCATAATCGTATAAGTTTTGCAGGGATACCAAACTCAGACATGGCTTGAAACACCTATGTTCCAATTGGGCCGTCGAAGGCGGCCTTATAGTCGACGAGCTAAAAGTATCAATTGTATACAACCTGTTGACAAAGTGTTGACTTTGTCACCATAATAGTAGACAAAGTGGTGACATGTCGGCACATGTCCCCATGCTTCCTACAGGGTACATACGGCGCACTGTGGTTCAGAATCGTTTTTCCGGTCAAAAATCTGTACATTTTGAATGGATAGAGATATTTGCATATTTTTTTTTTTTTTGTTCGGCAAGGAACACAATCAATTTTGAGTTCTTTTTTTATATTTTGTATCAAAATATGAGTGTTTTTCAGTTTTTCATATGTTCCGATCATAAAATGCAAAACATTAAAGAAGTTTTGTAAAATTAGGATGGTTGGCGTTTTTTATTTGGGATGACGACTTCTATTTTGTTTTTCAAAATAGTCAGGCTTAGTCCCATAGTCGTTGTTTTAATATTTTATTAAAACAAGTTTAATTTATTAGTTTTTTAACATTTTTTTGATGTTTTCAACAAATTCTTTCAAAATAATTCATGATTTGTTCAAAAATTAAAATCAAATACTCCTTGGGATTTCAGAAAATTCATATAACCCCACGTCAGTGGAATAGAACACCTAAATTTCTGTGAATGTTACCTTATTTATCCCGAAGCGAATGAATCTACGTTTTTAATCTTGTGGGGATTTAAGGTCTATGATGTTCCGTATCAAACACAGACAAAATTATGTTTCTAGCTCTTCGCGAAATGATTTTCTAATCAATTTTCCGATAGTACTATGAAAAATAGGCATTAATTTTTGGTCATCAGGATAGAACAGTCACTTTATTTTCGCGAATTTTTGAGATATTAACGCCGAATTTTCTTTCAGTCGATAAAACAAGGCTTTCTAATCATTTTAAATTGACAGATATTAGAAACATCTCGGAATATCAATAGGAGTCGCGCAGCTCTGTCATATTTCTTCACAATAAGATAGAATATGACACAGACAACCTCGACGGATACAATCGAGTGCTTCGGATGATGATATGATGGAACATTTTAAAATAATTATGAAAAATGTCAAAAATTAATAAAAATCATTAAAAATTATCTTCGCCCTAAAAAGGCAAAATTTCAAAAAATAAAAAACAGGCTGAGCCCGTCTGGGATTTGAACCCACGTCCTTGAAAAACATATCAAAAAATGTTGTCACGGCGTGTTAGCGTTCAAAGCCAAAACTCATAACTTCAAAGGCAACGCAAAAAGCGCTTGTCGTGAAGAAAATACATTTCTGTGGCCAAGTATCCGCGTTAATGTACAAAACACATTTGCATTTGAAAAACGATAAGTTCTAGGGCAGAGAAGCCATTACATAGTCGATACGTCCGAAGATTTGCTTTACCACCAACGAAACCAGGTAACGTAATTTGGTGACTATGTGGGTTCGAGTCCTTGGCTTTCCTTTTTCACTTGCAAATAATTTCCGATCATCAAGCTTAACTCTAAAGGAGAAAAATTAATAAAAATCATTAAAAATGATCTTCGCCCTAAAAAGGCAAAATTTCAAAAAACCTTGATGTTTTGTTTAAAGTTTTGGAAATATGCTCCAGATTTAGAGGAAGATAATCTGATATTAAAACAACCGCTATTTTAATACACTGAGGGAAATGTTAGCACATTTTGGGTGCAGCATATGTTTGGATGCAAACAAATTATAGGTTTGGGTCAAACAAATTATATGTTTGGGTGTTAACAAAAACAAACCCAAAAGCCACAAAAAACAAACACATGCACCAGTGGGCGCTTTCTGAGAGCAAGGGAGCGTAAATTTCAATGTGCGTTCACTGGCTATCTCTAACATATAAACACATTTATAAATGGTGGTGGTTTACTGAAAGGCATGGAAAAACGCAAAAACAACAACAGACAAAGCAAAACAACAACGTACATAAAAGAGTCGTGGGACTTCTCCAGTATTTGGCGCAGTGTGAAGATTTGGTCAATTGTCGATTTACCAGGTCTAAAACCGCATTGGTATGACCCGATTATATTATTGACCATGGATTTTAACCGTTCACACAGTATGCTCGACAACACTTTATATGCGATGGGAAGGAGACTTATACCTCTGTAATTTGGCCAAACCGTTTTGTCTCATTTTTTATGTACGGCACATAGTAGGCTGAGGTTCCAATCGTTGGGTATGCTTTCTTCCTGCCAAATTTCGCATATTAGCTGATGCATACTCCTTACCAGCATTTCGCCACCGGTCTTGAACAATTCGGCGGGAAGTCCATCAGCTCCTGCAACCTTATTGTTTTTCAGCCGACTAATGGCTGTCGTAACCTCGCTTTGGCTGGGTGGTACACATGCAACATTGTCATTAACGATTGGTTCTGGGGTATCTTCATCGCCATCCATATTCGATACCAAAAGCTTCATAAAGTGCTCCTTCCAGATCCTCAGTACGCTATTTATATCAGTTACCTTGGTCATCTTTGCAGGAGAATGCGCCTGCACCATATCCTTCAGTCTGGTGTTTTACACTCTGGTAAAATTTTAGGACTTCATTCTGACTCCTGAACATCTCGAGTTTCTCACGCTCACGTTTTTCTTGCTCTTTCTTTTCTCTCCTGAAAATACGCTTCTCCTCCTCTCCGGATATTTTTCTTTCGCGCTTCGTGCTGCTACTGAATGCAGGGTTGCTCTGTATGCCGCATACTTTTCTTCTGTAGCCTTACGTTACTCCTGATCGTACCATAGATTTTTAGTTGGTGGTTTTTAGTACCCAAGCATAGATTTTGCTGCAGCTTGAAGTGAGTGGGCCATTCTTGGCCACCGCTCTTCCACATTATCGGGACAAGCAGTTCCGTCTTCCAGCATGTGAGTCAATTGAGCGGAATAGGCTTGTGCTATCTGCTGTGTTTGCAGCTTCTCGACATCCAGCTTCCGTCCTGTGTTATATCGCACTTTTGCCGCAACATTAAGACGAGTGCGTACCTTGGTTGCTACAAGTAAATGGTCCGAATCGATGTTCGCACCTCGAATCGATCGGACATCTAACAAACTGGACGAGTGTTTTCCATCTATCACAACATGATCAATCTGATTTTTTGTTTTCCCATCCGGAGATATCCACGTAGCCTTGTGTATGTCGAGGTGTGGGAATCTGGTGCTGCTCACTACCATGTTCTTTGACGCTGCAAAGTCAATCAGCCTCATTCCGTTGTCGGATGTTACCTCATGAAGGTTCGTCAACTTTAGAGGGGTTTGTTTTTCTTCTTTTTCTCTGTTTTTTCATAGCAGGCGGTGTTTTGACGGGTTGAGTTACTAGCCCAACGCAAAACCCAAGTTTTTAACGTTCTTATGGGTGAATGCGCGGCACATTTTAGCTCACTACCTTCAACGGATGTTAAAGGCAGCTCCCCAGGTGACACCACGGGGAGGTCAGTGTCCACTTGAGATGAAAGAGGGACCAAGATAAATCCTGGGCTTTGCCATGTTAAAGCCGGTCAACACCGTTGTTTGGTATCATTCATCCCCTACGTCATATATATATATATATATATATATATAAATGAGCTTGGTGATAAGTGATTGACTGACTGACTGACTGACTCATCATCAACGCCCAGCCAAAACGGCTAAAGCTAGGAGCTTGAAATTTTACCGGTGGGTCACTGTTGATCCAAATGTGCGAGATAAGGCCAGGTTTTAGAAAATTCGTCCTGGAACCACAAAAATAACAACATAATAACAAAAATCCTTATTTTTCATTACTATTACGTACTTATTCACTTAGTTGGCCCTCTGCAAGACATGTGTCAAATTAACAATGCTATAACTTCATGATACCGTAAACGATCACACATAATTTCAAATTTTGTAGTTTACTTCTAGGCGCACTTATTTTATCGTAAACCAGTAAATAATGGAAAGACAAGACATTTGTTATCTTCCATTGCAACAGATGTCGCAGTTGGTGATAATGATATAAACATCAATTACGCGAAAAATACAAACCGATCCAGATTTAGTTTTCACATAACAGGTGTCGCACAAAAGATTTTCATTCGTTAATATACAGTTAGAAAAGATGATTACAAACGATGCATTTGTAAAAATTTTGATTTTCAATTTAAAACTAAAACAAAAATTCTTTCAATAAATGATGTTGGGTTTGTTGAACAAATGAGTTGCTGTTGAAGACAACATTAGGGGAATAAATTCAGAAATCGGCCAGAAATAACAACAACTAAAAACTGTATGGACCTCACTTTTTGGTAATAACTAAATGTTTGCAAATCAATGAAAGTGCAATAAAATTGTGCATATTACCACGATTTATTTGCAATTAAGAATTTTATCGTACATGGAGATGTACAGTTATAACTATTCAATTTCAAAATTCGTAAAATTCGTACTTATGGGTACGGAAAGTACTAAATGGTACTAAATTTAGTACAATTTGGATTTGAATGAACGGATAGAGCTGGAAACCTGAAATTTGGAATTAATATTACTGTTAAAGTGTAGGATTGAGATATGAGGGTGGTTTTGGAAATTAGTACTTATGTGTACGGAAAGTACTAAATGGAACTAAATTTTGTATAATGGGGATTTGGGTGAACGGATAGCGCTGGAATCTCTAAATTTGGAACTGAGATTACTGGTGGAGTTTAGTATTGTGGAAGTTTTGGAAATTCGTACATAGGGTACGAAAAATCCTAAATAGCACTAAATTTGGTACAGTTTTGATTTGGGTGAACGGATAGAGCTTGATTCCTCAAATTTGGACTGAGGATCACTGATGAAGAGTAAGAAAGATGCACCAAAGGGTTTTTGGAAACTTGAGTGTACGAAAAGTACTAAATGGTACTAAATTTAGTACAATTTGGATTTGGGTGAACGGATAGAGCTGGATTCCTGAAATTTGGAATTGATATTACTGTTGGAGTGTAGGACTGGGGAAGTTTTGGAAATTCTTACTTATGTGAATGAAAAGTACTAAATGGTACTAAATTTGGGACAATGGGGATTTGGGTGAACGGATATAGTTGGAATCTCGAAATTTGGAATTGAGATTACTGGTGGGGTGTAGAATTGAGGTAGTTTTGAAAATTCGTACTTATGGGTACAAAAAGTACTAAATGGTACTAAACTTAGTATGTAGCTGGAAACCTGAAATTTGGAATTAAGATTACTGTGAAGTGTAGGACTAAGATATAAGGGTGGTTTCGGAAATTCGTACTTATGTGTTCGAAAAGTACTAAATTTGGTACAATAGGGATTCGAGTGAACGGACAGAGCTGGAATCCTGAAATTTGAAATTAGGATTACTATTGGAGTGTAGGACTGAGGTAGTAAGGGTACGAAAATTACTAAGTGGTACTACCTGTGGTACAATTTGGATTTGGGGGAACGGATAGAGCTGGAATCCTGGAATTTGGTCAGAATGCTGTTGGAGTATAGGATTGAGATGGAAGTAGTTTCTGAAATTCGTACTTATGGGTACGAAATGTACCAAATGGTACAACTTGGATTTGAGTGCATGGGTAGCGCTGGAATCCTGTTATTTGGAATTATGGTTACTGTTGAAGTGAAGGATTAAGGTTGTTTTGGAAAATCGAATTGTACAGAATTTGGTATAATTTGTTTTTGTGTAAAGGGGTTTTTGGAAATTCGTCGTAGAAAGGTATGAAAAGTGCTAAAGTGTACTAAATATGGAATCCATTGTATTAGGCAAACGCGAAGAGCTAGAAATCTGAAATTTTGAACGAATGGTCATTGATGGAGAGTTAGGAAGATGTACCAAAGGGTATTTAGAAACTCGACCTATAAGTGTACGAAAAGTACTTAAAGTTTCTAAATTTGGTACCAATTGCATATTTTTAATGGATAAAGCTAGAATCTTTAAATTTGGTATGGGAATCAAGGTTGGGAAATGGCGTTGAAATAAGGAAATGGTTTTGGAAGTTCGTATTTATGATTACGAGCAGTACTAAATTTGGATTTGGGTGAACGGATAGAGCTGGAATCCTAAAGTTTTGAATTAAGATTACTGTAGGGGTGTAGGATTGAGATAGTTTTGGAAATTCGTACCTTTGGGTACGAAAAGTACTAAATCGTACTAAATGTGGTACAATTTGGATTTGGATGAACGGATAGAGCTGGAATTCTGAAATTTGGAACTAACATTACTGCCGGACAGTAGAATTGAGGTAGTTTTGGAAATTCGTACTTATGGGTACAGAAAGCACTAAATTTGGTACAATTTGAATTTTAGTAAACGGATAGTGTTGGAATTAGGAATTAAGATTACTGTAGGAGTGTAGTATTGAGGAAATTTTGAAAAGTCGTACGTATGGGTAAGAGAAGTACTAAATGGTACAATATGGATTTGGGTGAACGGGTAGAGCTGGAATCCTGAAATTTGTGTTTGGGAAAGAAATGGTACTAAATTTGATACAATTTGGATTCGGGTGAATTAATAGAGCTGGAATCCTGAAATTTGGAATTACGATTACAGTCGAAGAGTAGGATTCAGATTGTTTTGAAAAAGCAAACTTATGGTTACGAAAAGCACTAAATGGTACTAAATTTAGTACAATTTGTATGTAGGTGAACGGATAGCAGTGGAATCCTGCAATTTGAAAGTATGATTATTGTAGCCCTGTTGCGTTGAGGAAGTTTTGAAAATTGGTACGAAAATTGTAAATTGTTCTAAATTTAGTACAATTTTAATTTGGTTTAACGGATAGAGTTTGAATCCTGAAATTTTGAAGTAAGATGACTACTAAAGTGAAGGATTGAGGTAGTTTTGGAAAATCTTACTTATGGGTACGAAGAGTTCGACTTGATACTAAGTTTGGTACAATTTGTTTGGTTTTTTGGTACAATTTGGAATTGGACGAACGGATACAGCTGGAATCTTGAGATCTGTAATTATTATGGAATTTACTGTAATTATTTTGTATTAATGTCCGTGTAAGGCTGAGATATGTCGTCGAAATACGTACCATAAGTATACAGTGCTGGAATTTTTATTTTTTGGAGTTAGGGTGTGTATTGGTGTGCAACGTTGATCTCGCTGTTAATGTGTAAGGGTGAGATACGGCTGATCTTTTTGAAAATCGAACTTAAGGGGTACGTACAGTACTAAGATAAAAATAAATATTTATTAAAATTGGTATTAGTGCGACCAAATTTTCAGTGTTTGTCATTTCTCTATAATATATATTGTTTATTTGTTTGTTTATATCCTTTCCGCATACGAAGTAGCGGGCATTTTGCTATAACACATATTTTGCTCTGCAGAAAAATTGCAATTTTCAATACATTTACTATTCAGTGAAAAAAATCTGCGTTTTTTGAATAATGGTTATTGAATGATTATAGTATAGTAGATTTCTATTAAGCTGAATATTTTAAGACAAAATAATTAATTAATGACATGTTTCTCTAAAATGATTCGAAATCAAGTCCGTTCGAATTACTAGCAACCAAACTCCTGTTGTTGTAGAAAATATTCGTTTGACTGAAAACAAACATGACTCATAAATTTTTATATATTTTTCAAAAAAAAAAAAAAAAAAAAAAAAAGTTTGGTAGTAGTTTGAACGAATTTGTATATTTATCGTATTAATGAAACTGGACATAAATCTTCTTATGATAAAGTTTGTCGATTTTAGAATTTTTTGTTATACCCTACACCACACTGTGTTAAGGGGTATTATCAATATGTGCATTTGTATGTAACATGCAAAAGGAAACGAAATAGGTCAATGGTTGCTTTCGAAGATCTACATAGTATCACATTCTGAGTCCATTTATACGTTCCCGTCCATCCGTTAATGCACTTTTGTCGCATTTATTATCCTATCCTGGTTAAAAAATTATGATGGTCGCAATTTTGACCAAAGGACTATTGCTATTGACGAGAATCAGTTGAGATTTGGATATAGCTCCCATATATTCTCCCGATTCCGTATATTCTATCCACCAAACAACCAAATGTTAAAGGAATATGTAGTTTTAACAACAGTCGTTGAGAATATAGTTTTAAAAATACTACGGCCCACATTTTTTGAAAACAAAATTTTGATGTTGATAGCTTCTAGCTACTTCTACGCGGCATCCATAAAGCAAAATTAACACAAATTGATTAATCGATTTATGTAGTTCTATTTGAAAACCACAGGTATGATTTTTAGAAAGAATATGTGGTAAAGCCTTAAACTGTCGTACTTTACTGGATAAAGAATTTGTAAATAGGAACGGGTGAAACTATACTCTGCATTTCAATTTATTTATTTATTATCCTCCTTTATATTGGTGTGAATTCTCCGCTAACGAAGTAGCGGGCACTTGCTATCTTCTATATATATAAATGAGCTTGGTGATAAGTGATTGACTGACTGACTGACTGACTCATCATCAACGCCCAGCCAAAACGGCTAAAGCTAGGAGCTTGAAATTTTACCAGTGGGTCACTGTTGATGCAAATGTGCGAGATAAGGCCGGGTTTTAGAAAATTCGTCCTGGAACCACAAAAAATGACAACAACAAAAATCCTTATTTTTCATTACTATTACGTACTTATTCACTTAGTTGGCCCTCTGCAAGACATGTGTAAAATTAACAATGCCATAACTTATTGATATCGTAAGAGATAACACATAATTTCAAATTTTGTAGTTTACTTCTAGGCGCACTTATTTTATCGTAAACCACTAAATAGTAGAAAGACAAGACATTTGTTATCTTCCATTGCAACAGATGTCGCAGTTGGTGATAATGGTGTATAAACATCAATTACGCAAATGAACAAATGAGTTGCTGTTGAAGACAACATTAGGGGAATAAATTCAGAAATCGGCCAGAAATAACAACAACTAAAAACTGTATGGACCTGACTTTTTGGTAATAACTAAATGTTTGCAAATCAATGAAAGTGCAATAGAATTGTGCATATTACCACGATTTATTTGCAATTAAGAATTTTATCGTATATGGAGATGTACAGTCATAACTATTCAATTTTCAATTTCAAAATCTGTAATTTGAATGAAATCAATAATAGGCCCCAGGAATATTGGAATTTGGTATGGAAATCAAGGTTGGGAAGTGGTGCTTCTAAAAGGAAATGGTTTGGAAAATTACCAATCATGTGTACGAAAAGTACTAAATTTAGTACAATTTAGATTTGGGTGAACGTAAATAGCTGGAAACCTGAAATTTGGAATTAAAGTTACTGTTGTAGTGTAGGATTGAAATATGAGGGTAGTTTTGGAAATTCGTGCTTATGTGTACGAAAAGTACTAAATAGTACTAAATTTGGTACAATAGGGATTTGGGTGAACGGATAGAGCTGGAATCCTGATATTTGGAATTGAGATTACTGTTGGAGTGTAGGATTGAAGAACTTTTGGAAATTCGTACTTATGTGTATGAAAAGTACTAAATGGTACTAAATTTGATACAATGGGGATTTGTGTGAACGGATAATAGCTGGAATCTCGAAATTTGGAATTGAGATTACTGGTGGGGTGTAGAATTGAGGTAGTTTTGAAAATTCGTACTTATGGGTACGAAAAGTACTAAATGGTACTAAATTTAGTACAATTTGGATTTGAATGAACGGATAGAGCTGGAAACCTGAAATTTGGAATTAATATTACTGTTGAAGTGTAGGATTGAGATATGAAGGTGGTTTTGGAAATTAGTACTTATGTGTACGGAAAGTACTAAATTGAACTAAATTTTGTATAATGGGGATTTGGGTGAACGGATAGCGCTGGAATCTCTAAATTTGGAACTGAGATTACTGGTGGAGTTTAATATTGTGGAAGTTTTGGAAATTCGTACATAGGGTACGAAAAGTACTAAATAGCACTAAATTTGGTACAGTTTCGATTTGGGTGAACGGATAGGGCTTGATTCCTCAAATTTGGACTGAGGATCACTGATGAAGAGTAAGAAAGATGCACCAAAGGGTTTTTGGAAACTTGAGTGTACGAAAAGTAATAATTGGTACTAAATTTAGTACAATTTGGATTTGAGTGAACGGATAGAGCTGGATTCCTGAAATTTGGAATTGATATTACTGTTGGAGTGTAGGACTGGGGAAGTTTTGGATATTCTTACTTATGTGAATGAAAAGTACTAAATGGTACTAAATTTGGGACAATGGGGACTTGGGTGAACGGATATAGTTGGAATCTCGAAATTTGGAATTGAGATTACTGGTGGTGTGTAGAATTGAGGTAGTTTTGAAAATTCGTACTTATGGGTACGAAAAGTACTAAATGGTACTAAATTTAGTACACTTTGGATTTGGGTGAACGTATGTATGTAGCTGGAAACCTGAAATTTGGAATTAAGATTACTGTGAAGTGTAGGACTGAGATATGAGGGTGGTTTTGGAAATTCGTACTTATGTGTTCGAAAAGTACTAAATTTGGTACAATAGGGATTCGAGTGAACGGACAGATCATAGGATTGGGGAAATTTTGGAAATTCGTATTTATGTGTACGAAAAGTACTAAATGGTACTAAATTTATTACAATTTGGATTTGGGTGAACGGATAGAACTGGAATCCTGAATTTTAAGTATCAAGGTTGGGAAATGGCGTTGAAATAAGGAAATGGTTTTGGAAGTTCGTATTTATGATTACGAGCAGTACTAAATTTGGATTTGGGTGAACGGATAGAGCTGGAATCCTAAAGTTTTGAATTAAGATTACTGTAGGGGTGTAGGATTGAGATAGTTTTAGAAATTCGTACCTTTGAGTACGAAAAGTACTAAATGGTACTAAATTTGGTACAACTTGGATTTGGATGAACGGATAAAGCTGGAATTCTGAAATTTGGAACTAAGATTACTGTCGGACAGTAGAATTGAGGTTGTTTTGGAAATTCGTACTTATGGGTACAGAAAGCACTAAATTCGGTACAATTTGAACTTTAGTAAACGGATAGTGTTGGAATTAGGAATTAAGATTACTGTAGGAGTGTAGTATTGAGGAAATTTTGAAAAGTCGTACGTGTGCGTACGAGAAGTACTAAATGGTACTAAATATGGTACAATGTGGATTTGGGTGAACGGGTAGAGCTGGAATCCTAAAATTTTTGTTTGGGAAAGAAATGGTACTAAATTTGATACAATTTGGATTCGGGTGAATTAATAGAGCTGGAATCCTGAAATTTGGAATTACGATTACAGTCGAAGAGTATGATTCAGGTTGTTTTGAAAAAGCAAACTTATGGTTACGAAAAGCACTAAATGGTACTAAATTTAGTACAATTTGTATGTAGGTGAACGGATAGCGGTGGAATCCTGCAATTTGAAAGTATGATTATTGTGGCCCTGTTGCGTTGAGGAAGTTTTGAAAATTGGTACGAAAATTCTAAATTGTTCTAAATTTAGTACAATTTTAATTTGGTTTAACGAATAGAGTATGAATCCTGAAATTTGGAAGTAAGATTACTACTAAAGTGAAGGATTGAGGTAGTTTTGAAAAATCTTTCTTATGGGTACGAAGAGTTCGACTTCATACTAAGTTTGGTACAATTTGGAATTGGACGAACGGATACAGCTGGAATCTTGAGAATTGGAATTACTGTAATTATTATGGAATTTACTGTAATTATTTTGTATTAATGTCCGTGTATGGCTGAGATATGTCGTCGAAATACGTACCATAAGTATACGAAAATTACTTAATGGTACTCAATTTGTTTTTGGGTGTAGGGACAGTGCTGGAATTTTTATTTTTTGGAGTTAGGGTGTGTATTGGTGTGCAACGTTGATCTCGCTGTTAATGTGTAAGGGTGAGATACGGCTGATCTTTTTTAAAAACGAACTTAAGGGGTACGTACAGTACTAAGATAAAAATAAATATTGATTAAAATTGGTATTAGTGCGACCAAATTTTCAGTGTTTGTCATTTCCATATTATATATTGTTTATATCCTTTCCGCATACGAAGTAGCGGGCATTTTGCTAGTATATATATAAATGAGCTTGGTGATAAGTGATTGACTGACTGACTGACTGACTCATCATCAACGCCCAGCCAAAACCGCTAAAGCTAGGACCTTGAAATTTTACCAGTGGGTCACTGTTGATGCAAATGTGCGAGATAAGGCCGGGTTTTAGAAAATTCGTCCTGGAACCACAAAAAATAACAACAACAAAAATCCTTATTTTTCATTATTATTACGTACTTATGCACTTAGTTGGCCCTCTGCAAGACATGTGTCAAATTAACAATGCTATAACTTCATGATACCGTAAACGATCACACATAATTTCAAATTTTGTAGTTTACTTCTAGGCGCACTTATTTTATCGTAAACCACTAAATAATAGAAAGACAAGACATTTGTTATCTTCCATTGCAACAGATGTCGTGAATAACTAAATGTTTGCAAATCAATGAAAGTCATAACTGTTCAATTTCAACATCTGTAATTTGAAGAAATCGCTAAATAATTAATGAAATCAATAATAGGCCCCAGGAATATAGGAATTTGGTATGGAAATCAACGTTGGGAAGTGGTGCTTCTAAAAGGAAATGGTTTGGAAAATTACCAATCATGTATACGAAAAGTACTAAATGGTACTAAATGTAGTACAATTTAGATTTGGGTGAACGTAAAGAGCTGGAAACCTGAAATTCGGAATTAAGGTTACTGTTGTAGTGTAGGATTGAGATATGAGGGTAGTTTTGGAAATTCGTGCTTATGTGTACGAAAAGTACTAAGTAGTACTAAATTTGGTACAATAGGGATTTGGGTGAACAGATAGAGCTGGAATCCTGATATTTGGAATTGAGATTACTGTTGAGTGTAGGATTGAAGAACTTTTGGAAATTCGTACTTATGTGTATGAAAAGTACTAAATGGTACTAAATTTGATACAATGGGGATTTGTGTGAACGGATAAAAGCTGGAATCTCGAAATTTGGAATTGAGATTACTGGTGGGGTGTAGGATTGAGGTAGTTTTGAAAATTCGTACTTATGCGTACGAAAAGCACTAAATGGTACTAAATTTAGTACCATTTGGATTTGAATGAACGGAAAGAGCTGGAAACCTGAAATTTGGAATTAATATTACTGTTGAAGTGTAGGATTGAGATATGAGGGTGGTTTTGGAAATTAGTAATTATGTGTACGGAAAGTACTAAATGGAACTAAATTTTGTATAATGGGTATTTGGGTGAACGGATAGCTCTGGAATCTCGAAATTTGGAACTGAGATTACTGGTGGAGTTTAGTATTGTGGAAGTTTTGGAAATTCGTACATAGGGTACGAAAAATACTAAATAGCACTAAATTTGGTACAGTTTCGATTTGGGTGAACGGATAGAGTTTGATTCCTCAAATTTGGACTGAGGATCACAGATGAAGAGTAAGAAAGATGCACTAAAGGGTTTTTGGAAACTTGAGTGTACGAAAAGTACTAAATGGTACTAAATTTAGTACAATTTGGATTTGGGTGAACGAATAGAGCTGGATTCCTTAAATTTGGAATTTATATTACTGTTGGAGTGTAGGACTGGGGAAGTTTTGGAATTTCTTACTTATGTGAATGAAAAGTACTAAATGGTACTAAATTTGGGACAATGGGGATTTGGGTGAACGGATATAGTTGGAATCTCGAAATTTGGAATTGAGATTACTGGTGGGGTGTAGAATTGAGGTAGTTTTGAAAATTCGTACTTATGGGTACGAAAAGTACTAAATGGTACTAAATTTAGTGCAATTTGGATTTGGGTGAACGTATGTATGTAGCTGGAAACCTGAAATTTGGAATTAAGATTACTGTGAAGTGTAGGACTGAGATATGAGGGTGGTTTTGCAAATTCGTACTTATGTGTTCGAAAAGCACTAAATTTGGTACAATAGGGATTCGAGTGAACGGACAGAGCTGGAATCCTGAAATTTGAAATTGAGATTATTGTTGGAGCATAGGATTGGGGAAATTTTGGAAATTCGTATTTATGTGTACGAATAGTACTAAATGGTACTAAATTTATTACAATTTGCATTTGGGTGAACGGATAGAACTGGAATCCTGAATTTTAGGTATTTTAATTTTATTTATTTTAATTTAAAGTATGAATTTTAGTAAACGGAAAGAGTTAGAATTTGCAACCCGTTCGCGGTAGGCTATAGAGGTAGAATTTGGATTAGGGTGACGGATAGTGTTTGAGTCCTGAAATTTGAAATTAAGATAACTATTGGAGTGTAGGACTGAGGTAGTAAGGGTACGAAAATTACTAAGTGGTGCTACCTGTGATACAATTTGGATTTGGGGGAACGGATAGAGCTGGAATCCTGGAATTCGGTCAGACTGCTGTTGGAGTATAAGATTGAGATGGAAGTAGTTTTTGAAATTCGTACTTATGGGTACGAAATGTACCAAATGGTACAACTTGGATTTGAGTGCACGGATAGCGCTGGAATCCTGTTATTTGGAATTATGGTTACTGTTTAAGTGAAGGATTAAGGTTGTTTTGGAAAATCGAATTGTACAGAATTTGGTACAATTTGTTTTTGTGTAAAGGGGTTTTTGGAAATTCGTCGTAGAAAGGTACGAAAAGTGCTAAAGTGTACTAAATATGGAATCCATTGTATTAGGCAAACGCGAAGAGCTAGAATTCTGAAATTTTGAACGAGTGGTCATTGATGGAGAGTTAGGAAGATGTACCAAAGGGTATTTAGAAACTCGACCTATAAGTGTACGAAAGGTACTAAAACTTTCTAAATTTGGAACCAATTGCATATTTTTAATGGATAAAGCTAGAATCTTCAAATTTGGTATGGGAATCAAGGTAGGGAAATGGCGTTGAAATAAGGATATGGTTTTGGAAGTTCGTATTTATGATTACGAGCAGTAATAAATTTGGATTTGGGTGAACGGATAAAGGTGGAATCCTAAAGTTTTGAATTAAGATTACTGTAGAGGTGTAGGATTGAGATAGTTTTGGAAATTCGTACCTTTGGGTACGAAAAGTACTAAATGGTACTAAATTTGGTACAATTTGGATTTGGATGAACGGAACTAAGATTACTGCCGGACAGTAGAATTGAGGTAGTTTTGGAAATTCGTACTTATGGGTAAGAAAACCACTAAATTTGGTACAATTTGAATTTTAGTAAACGGATAGTGTTGGAATTAGGAGTTAAGATTACTGCAGGAGTGTAGTATTGAGGAAATTTTGAAAAGTCGTACGTATGGGTACGAGAAGTACTAAATGGTACTAAATATGGTACAATATGGATTTGGGTGAACGGGTAGACCTGGAATCCTGAAATTTTTGTTTGGGAAAGAAATGGTACTAAATTTGATACAATTTGGATTCGGGTGAATTAATAGAGCTGGAATCCTGAAATTTGGAATTACGATTACAATCGAAAAGTAGGATTCAGGTTGTTTTGAAAAAGCAAACTTATGGTACTAAATTTAATACAATTTGTATGTAGGTGAACGGATAGCGGTGGAATCCTGCAATTTGAAAGTATGATTATTGTAGCCATGTTGCGTTGAGGAAGTTTTGAAAATTGGTACGAAAATTCTAAATTGTTCTAAATTTTTTTACAATTTTAATTTGGTTTAACGGATAGAGTTTGAATCCTGAAATTTGGAAGTAAGATTACTACTAAAGTGAAGGATTGAGGTAGTTTTGGAAAATCTTACTTATGGATACGAAGAGTTCGACTTGATACTAAGTTTGGTACAATTTGGAATTGGACGAACGGATACAGCTGGAATCTTGAGATTTGGAATTACTGTAGTTATTATGGAATTTACTGTAATTATTTTGTATTAATGTCCGTGTATGGCTGAGATATGTCGTCGAAATGCGTACCATAAGTATAGCAAAATTACTTAATGGTACTCAATTTGTTTTTGGGTGTAGGGACAGTGCTGGAATTTTTATTTTTTGGAGTTAGGGTGTGTATTGGTGTGCAACGTTGATCTCGCTGTTAATGTGTAAGGGTGAGATACGGCTGATCTTTTTGAAAATCGAACTTAAGGGGTACGTACAGTACTAAGATAAAAATAAATATTGATTAAAATTGGTATTAGTGCGACCAAATTTTCAGTGTTTGTCATTTCCATATTATATATTGTTTATTCCTTTTTTATATGCTTTCCGCATACGAAGTAGCGGGCATTTTGCTAGTATATATATAAATGAGCTTGGTATTAAGTGATTGACTGACTGACTGACTCATCATCAACGCCCAGCCAAAACGGCTAAAGCTAGGAGCTTGAAATTTTTACCAGTGGGTCACTGTTGATGCAAATGTGCGAGATAAGGCCGGGTTTTAGAAAATTCGTCCTGGAACCACAAAAAATAACAACAACAAAAATCCTTATTTTTCATTACTATTACGTACTTATTCACTTAGTTGGCCCTCTGCAAGACATGTGTAAAATAAACAATGCCATAACTTCTTGATATCGTAAGAGATCACACATAATTTCAAATTTTGTAGTTTACTTCTATGCGCACTTATTTTATCGTAAACCACTAAATAATAGAAAGACAAGACATTTGTTATCTTCCATTGCAACAGATGTCGCAGTTGGTGATAATGGTGTATAAACATCAATTACGCAAATGAACAAATGAGTTGCTGTTGAAGACAACATTATGGGAATAAATTCAGAAATCGGCCAGAAATAATAACAACTAAAAACTGTCTTGACTGTCCTGACTTTTTGGTAATAACTAAATGTTTGCAAATCAATGAAAGTGCAATAGAATTGTGCATATTACCACGATTTATTTGCAATTAAGAATTTTATCGTACATGGAGATGTACAGTTATAACTATTCAATTTCAAAATCTGTAATTTGAAGAAATCGCTAAATAATTAATGAAACCAATAATAGGCCCCAGGAATATAGGAATATAGGAATTTGGTATGGAAATCAAGGTTGGGAAGTGGTGCTTCTAAAAGGAAATGGTTTGGAAAATTACCAATCATGTGTACGAAAAGTACTAAATTTAGTACAATTTAGATTTGGGTGAAAGTAAAGAGCTGGAAACCTGAAATTTGGAATTAAGGTTACTGTTGTAGTGTAGGATTGAGATATGAGGGTAGTTTTGGAAATTCGTGCTTATGTGTACGAAAAGTACTAAATTTGGTACAATAGGGATTTGGGTGAACGGATAGAGATCCTGATATTTGGAACTGAGATTACTGTTGGAGTGTAGGATTGAAGAACTTTTGGAAATTCGTACTTATGTGTATGAGAAGTACTAAATGGTACTAAATTTGGGACAATGGGGATTTGGGTAAACGGATATAGTTGGAATCTCGAAATTTGGAATTGAGATTACTGGTGGGGTGTAGAATTGAGGTAGTTTTGAAAATTCGTACTTATGGGTACGAAAAGTACTAAATGGTACTAAATTTAGTACAATTTGGATTTGGGTGAACGTATGTATGTAGCTGGAAACCTGAAATTTGGAATTAATTGGATTTGGGTGAATGGATAGAGCTGGAATCCTAAAGTTTTGAATTAAGATTACTGTAGGTGTGTAGGATTGAGATAGTTTTAGAAATTCGTACCTTTGGGTACGAAAAGTACTAAATGGTACTAAATTTGGTACAATTTGGATGAACGGATAAAGCTGGAATTCTGAAATTTGGAACTAAGATTACTGTCGGACAGTAGAATTGAGGTAGTTTTGGAAATTCGTACTTATGGGTACAGAAAGCACTAAATTCGGTACAATTTGAATTTTAGTAATCGGATAGTGTTGGAATTAGGAATTAAGATTACTGTAGGAGTGTAGTATTGGGGAAATTTTGAAAAGTCGTACGTGTGCGTACGAGAAGTACTAAATGGTACTAAATATGGTACAATGTGGATTTGGGTGAACGGGTAGAGCTGGAATCCTGAAATTTTTGTTTGGGAAAGAAATGGTACTAAATTTGATACAATTTGGATTCGGGTGAATTAATAGAGCTGGACTCCTAAAATTTGGAATTACGATTACAGTCGAAGAGTAGGATTCAGGTTGTTTTGAAAAAGCAAACTTATGGTTACGAAAAGCACTAAATGGTACTAAATTTAGTACAATTTGTATGTAGGTGAACGGATAGCGGTGGAATCCTGCAATTTGAAAGTATGATTATTGTAGCCCTGTTGCGTTGAGGAAGTTTTGAAAATTGGTACGAAAATTCTAAATTGTTCTAAATTTAGTACAATTTTAATTTGGTTTAACGGATAGAGTTTGAATCCTGAAATTTGATATGGAGATATAGCATCAAAAAAGGGGGTACCTCCAAAAAATTTAGATTTTGTATGCAAATATCTTTGGAGCTGTTACAAATACAATCTCCTAATTTTGTATGTGTGACGGAATTTGATGTTGAAATAAATTTACCAAATTTTATTCAAATCGGTTCAGACTTGGATATAGCTCCCACATACATATATATCGGCCGAGTTCCTTATTTTGTGCACCAAACACTCTATTAACGCCTAATTTCAATAAAATTTTGAACGTGTGACGGAACTTGGTCTAAAAATATATGTACCGAATTATATCGACATCGGCTGAGATTTGAATATAGCTCCCATATATATTTTCGGCCGATTTACCGTATTTGATGCACCAAACACAATATATGTCCAATTTCGCTGAAATTTGGAATGTGTTACAGAACTTGGCCTAGAAGTATATGAGCCAAATTATATCAATATCAGTTCAGATTTGGATATAGCTCCCATATATATTTTCGGCTGATTTCAACTATTTGCTGCACCAAACACGCTATATACGTCCGATTTCAATGAAATTTGGAATGTGTGACTTAATTCGGCCTAGAAATAAATGCTCCAAATTATATAGAAATCGCTTCAGATTTGGATATAGCTCCATTATATGTGCGGCTGATTTCACATATTTGCTGCACCAAACACGCTATATTCGTCCGATTTCGATGAAATTTGGAATATGTAATGGATATTGCCATAGAAATAGATGTCCAAATTTATATCGAAATCGGTTCAGATTTGGATATAGCTCCCATATATATTTTCGACCGATTTCATATATTTGAGGCAACCAAACACGCTATATATGTCTGATATCAATGAAATTTGTTATTAGTTATTGGCATTGAAATAGATGTGCCAATTGTTATTGGAATCGGTTAAATTTTTTATATAGCTTCCATATAGAAGTTCTTTTAGTCGAAAGGATTTAGGAAAAGATTCAAAAATACCATACACAGGACGGAACGGTCTGAGAACGCATTCATATATTTATCCATTAAAATATTTAAATAATGCTTACTATTAAAGCTAATATTATTATAGTCATTCCTTTATATTTTATACTAGGCGGGCTAGCAAAGCGCACCGGGTTTAGCAGTTGTATTTAAAAAGGGCAAAATCAACACAAACGCGGATGCGCTTTCGAGACTAAAATTAGATTACTAATCATTGAAGGCACTAATTTCAACAAGAACAGATGAGAATCGAGTATATGCAATTACAAGAAATATGCAGAAAAATATGGACAAAATTTTTAATCATAGCGACAACACAGAGACATAATGCACAAAAATAACACTAATACAATTTACATTTGGGATTGTACTTCAATAACTGATATTAAATGCATAAGGAAAGTTAAATTTATACCAGAACGAAATATAAAAAGAAACCATATACGCATTAGAGATAATGATGTCTTAGTAAAGTGCAGCGATAATCCATCAAACATTACAAGAAATATGGAGAAACTGTCATTAAAGTTGCGTAATTCGAGATCGAGCAAATTAGCACTAAGCAAAGCCGATAAATATTCCAAATAATTGACATTGAAAAATTCAAAGACATTTTTACTCAAATACAAATCAGTGATGATAAGCAAATAAAAATAATCCTTTATCAAGAACCCAAAAGAATATATTGTGAAGAAACTGAAAAACAAATAATAGAAGAGCTTCACAAATCCCCACATGGTGGACACTTAGTAGTATGAAAAACTGAATTGATACTAAAACCAAGGTTTATATGGAAAAATATGAACAAAATGACTCACATGACTGCTCACAGTGTAAAATGAATAAACAGACTAAGCCCCATTATTATAAGTATTCTTTTATTATAGTTTGGATTTACCGAACAGATTTTTAGAGTTCCGGTTAACTTAAAGTTAATAGTGATGATTGAATTTTAAGGAAAAGCTTCTTGGAATTAACTTTCAATGTAAAAATTATATTTTTAATGCCTCCAAATTGGTTTTTTTGAGTTTTCAAATCCATTAGATAGTAAAAGAACACATGTACTAATGGCCCAAAGCATATAAAAGAAAATTACACACTGACCAATACTCCATATAAAAGTTTCCAAGTTGTATCTATAGATACTGTAGGTCCTTTTAGAATTTCACACAATTATCGATACAGCTTAACAACACAATGCGAACTAATAAAATACATAGTAGCCCACCCAATGGAGACACAGGACGCCAAACAGTGGCAACAACATTAGTTGAACAGTTCATTCTCATATATGGTAATTTCAATGTTCTAAAATCTGATAGAGCGACAGAGTTCGCAAATCCGGTTATGTCAGAGGTATGTAGACTGGACTCGATATCAAACAAACATTCAGTACTCCGTATCCTCATGAAACACTAGGATCAATAGAATGAAATCATAGAGTACTTAACGAGTTTCTGCTTAATTATTCCAAAGATCATGAATGGCACTCTTGGACACCATATTTTGCATTTGCGTACAATACTACACCGCACATTAACACCGGTTATTCGCCATACGAGTTAATGTTTGGAAAACTCCCATATTTACCTAATGATGAGGTAAAAAATGACACGCCCATCTATAATTCAGATGACCATGTCAAAGTATTAAAACACATACTTAAGTATTCGCCTGAAACGGCTAAACAATTTTTAATTTTAAGTAAATTAAAAAGAATTTCTATGCAAAATACTTTAAATCCTCTATCTTTGAAAAATTTATATATATATATATATATATATATATATATATATATATATATATATATATGCGTGTTTAGTGAATCAATTACTTGGTATTATTGATTGATTATTTAGTGACGAAAAGTTATAGACTCTGCATTTCTATATACCAAGAACGCCATTAAAATTCTTAATTGCAAACATATCGTGGGAATACTCACAATTTTATTGTACTTTAACTGATTTGCAAACATTTAGACCAAGACCAAGAAATCAAGTACATACAGTTTTTGTTGTTGTTATTTTTGGCCGATTTCTGATTTTATTGCCTTAATGATATTTTAAACAGTAAAAAACTTAACATTATTGAGCTAAATTTTGTTTTGATCTTAAATTAAAAATCAAAATTTTCCAAATTCGTTGGTAATAATTTTTTTGTTTAAAAAAGAAAATCTGTTGTGCGACATCTATTAAGTGAAAACAAAATTACTCCAGATACGTAAATCTGGATCAATTGGTTTTTACTGCTTACATTACGTTAATACTATACAATTGCGACATCTGTTGAAACGGAAGAAAAACTTTTAATGTGGTTTTATAGTTCAGTGGTTTACGATAAAATGATACGATAAAAACTGCGCCTAGAAGTAAACTACAAAATTTGAAATTATTTGTGATATTTTACGGTATATGATAACAAAATATAAGGATTTTTGTCGTCGATATTTTTTGTGGTTCCAGGACGAATTTTCTAAAACCCGGCCTTATCTCGCACATTTATATATATACACACATTTATTTATATATATATATATATATATATATATATATATATATATATATATATATATATATATATATATATATATATATATATATATATATACACTCGTATATATACGGTGGCGGCCACCTAATTATGGACAATAAATTCAGATTAATAGATTACTCGAATTCATTCAAAAATGTGAAGATTTGTATGAAATAAATTTTGTATATAAGGTATTGGTATAAGCACTATCGAGTGATGTTAAAACATTCTGATATTCCCAATATTTGGGGAAGGACATCCCACTTTTCTAAAAATGGTTCATATTAGCTGGCCAAGCTAATTAGGGACATTAGTAGTAAAATCAACTTAACGTTAATTGGAACACACTTTCATACCAGAATTGTTTGTATTTAGTTAGTTTATAGTGTATTTATATGATTTCATGCTTTCCCCCTCCGCAAGTCTTTTAAAGGACCGAAGTATTATTATAATATATAATAATGTGCTTTTGGCCTTATTTTCCTTTAATGCACCACTAATATGCAGACTTTTTTTGTCTCTCTGAACAAAAATGATATTTTTAGTGTACATTTATCCTTAAATTACTTATTAACCATTTTGGATGAATTACTAGGGTAAAAGTCCTATTTCAAGGATTAGATATAATGATTTTTTAAATCAATAAAATATGGCAATCTGATCACTAGCATGCTGACATAATGTGCTAAAAATGTTTTGCACTTATTTCAACATCTGGAGTTTTTCGGCATGGAGGAATATTTGCAAGGGCGTAACCAGGATCAAATCTAGGGGGGCGACTTATCATTTTTTTTTTTGGTGATGTGTACAGTTTTTACATACAAAATTTTAAACCCTTTATTTAGGTACATACCTAATGAAAAACAAGTAAAAAGCTTCCACCACAAAATATTCAGAATTTATGTGGAATATTTAGTTTTCTTTCCGTTATGAAAGTTCTGTTGGCCACGATTTTAGGTGAATTGCGTTAACCAATTCCTTGAAAATTGGCGGTATCGTTGGCGGGGTATACCAAAACGTGGACCTATGTCCGCAACTATTGGCGGAGAAGTGTTTTGATCACTACGAACACTTAATGCTAAATTGCACCCAATTTAGAGAGAAAATGTAAATAAAAATAAAAATTTTGAATTGGAGGTACCAGAAGGACTGGATTTATATGGAATATATCCGACTTGATGAAATATTGTAATACGATTTGCAAATTTTGGACCAAATCGATTGCTCCCTTCGAGAGTTTTCGTTGTTTATAACGTAATGTCGTTATCCAAAAAGCGATTTGAATCGAAACACCCTAAGAATGCGCGATGTCTCTATTTATCTGTTTAACCCATTTTGTCGTAATTGGTGTTCGATTTTTCGAATTTTAAACAACTTTTAGTATGTATATTAAGTCTTCTCTGTCAGCAAATAAAAAAAATCTTCCCTTGAAAACTTCCCCTCCTCCTCGATGGTAGGGGTGCATTTTCGAAGGCTATATTTTTGGATACTTTTTTAAATTAATTTTAAAAAATTGAAAAAAAAATTAAATTTGAAAAGTAATCACGGTGATTTATTACCAATACATAAAACCGTCTCACAAAACGTAAAGAAGATGATTTAGACGCACAAGCAGGACTTTACATATGTGCAAAGTTGACTGTTCGAAGTTGTCATAAATGTCAGTGGCTATATCAAAACGTGGAAATGTATGGACAAATTAGGCGAAGAGTTCTTATAACCCCATAGAAGACTAAATATTAAATTTCAGCCATTTCTGTAGGATAGCCGTACTATCCTACAATATCCTGAAAACCCCTAAAATCGGGAGGTATCGTTTTAGTTTGGTTACATAAAACATGAACTAGTGCTCACAAATTTCTGGATAGAAGTTTAGTAGGCCCCAAGAAGACTAAATATGTATTAAATTACTTCCGTTTCTATATATGATAATGCAGCTAAACTCCTGAAAAATCGGGCGGTACCGTTCTATGAGGGGTAATCCAAAACGTGAACCAGCACTGACACATTTCCGGGGAAAGTTATGTAGGCCCAAAGAAGACTCTATACTACTCTTTAATAATTTTTTGTTCACTCTGGTCCATACTTTGCACATCGTAATATTTCTACGCGACATAGATCGTCCAAACATACATTACATTTTGACATCACAAACAATTAAGAGGCGGTCTTACTTGTATTGAAAGGAGTGCCAAAAATAGTTCTAATGGAGCTACCGCCTCGAAATTTTAAACATAGTTCTACAACGAGGCAAGATGATAGAAAAAAATGTGAGTGGATGTAGGTCCACATTTAGGTATAGCCCCCATATAAAGGTGTATTTTTTAAATAAAAAACACGGAGTCTTCCAAATACTCCCAACATTAGTACAACTCAACATAAATTTATAGTACTGATTTCAAATGTACCAGAAAATTTATTTACAAAGAATTTTTTTAAGGAAGTTAGAAAACTATGTATGAACATATTTTTACGTAAAAACATTGGCAATGCTATCAACTATAAATTTAAATCTGGAAATTGTACATTTACCTCTTTATTTTTTTTTATAATTTCATTTATAAGCTGCGAATGCTTTTCAACTTTTTCGACTTTACTTGACATATTACCGCCGTAAATTGGCAAAAATTGTACTGGATATTAACAAATTGATGTGTTTAGGTAATATTTATTTCAATCGGAATCAAATTTGCTGCCATAAATTTTAGATTTTTGTCCACGGGCCCAACCACAGTGCGATATGGCAATCTTCGAACATAAACTAATTTTGGACCGATATAATGAGTGTTCAGTGTTCAGAACCAAACTCATAACTTTCAAAGGCTACGCTAAGCGTTTGTCATGAAAGCCATACAAAGATTTGAACAAAAAATTCAACTTTGTAAAAAAACAACTTGCATTTGAAAGAGGAAATAAGTTAGAGGATAGCGAAGCCGCCCCACAGTCGATGTGTCTGAGGAGCCTTCCTAAACCAAAGGCGAAACATGCATGTCACACAGTGGTGATTGTGTGGTTTCGTATCGACGGCTTTTCTTTTTCAAAAGCATCGTGGTCAGTAAGCTCGTCCCTAACAAGAAATTAATTAAAAAAAAATTAATAAAAAATGACCTTCGCCTAAATAGGCAAAATTTTCAAATAAAAATAAAAAATCAGCTTGAACCAGGCTGGGGTTCGAACCCACGTCCTTGAAAAACACATGGAAAAAAGTGTTGTCACGGCGTGTTAGTGTTCAGAACCAAACTCATAACTTTCAAAGGCTACGCTAAGCGTTTGTCATGAAAGCCATACAAAGATTTGAACAAAAAATTCAACTTTGTAAAAATCAACTTGCATTTGAAAGAGGAAATAAGTTAGAGGATAGCGAAGCCGCCCCACAGTCGATGTGTCTGAGGAGCTTTCCTAAACCAAAGGCGAAACATGCATGTCACACAGTGGTGATTGTGTGGGTTCGTATCGTCGGCTTTCCTTTTTCAAAAGCATCTTGGTCAGTAAGCTCGTCTCTAACGAGAAATTAATTAAAAAAAAAATTAATAAAAAATTACCTTCGCCTAAATAGGCAAAATTTTCAAATAAAAAATCAGCTTGAGCCAGGCTGGGGTTCGAACCCACGTCCTTGAAAAACACATGGAAAAAAGTGTTGTCACGGCGTGTTAGTGTTCAGAACCAAACTCATAACTTTCAAAGGCTACGCTAAGCGTTTGTCATGAAAGCCATACAAAGATTTGAACAAAAAATTCAACTTTGTAAAAAACAACTTGCATTTGAAAGAGGAAATAAGTTAGAGGATAGCGAAGCCGCCCCACAGTCGATGTGTCTGAGGAGCCTTCCTAAACCAAAGGCGAAACATGCATGTCACACAGTGGTGATTGTGTGGGTTCGTATCGTCGGCTTTCCTTTTTCAAAAGCATCTTGGTCAGCAAGCTCGTCTCTAACGAGAAATTAATTAAAAAAAAAATTAATAAAAAATGACCTTCGCCTAAATAGGCAAAATTTTCAAATAAAAATAAAAAATCAGCTTGAGCCAGGCTGGGGTTCGAACCCACGTCCTTGAAAAACACATGGAAGAAAGTGTTGTCACGGCGTGTTAGTGTTCAGAACCAAACTCGTAACTTTCAAAGGCTACGCTAAGCGTTTGTCATGAAAGCCATACAAAGATTTGAACAAAAAATTCAACTTTGTAAAAAACAACTTGCATTTGAAAGAGGAAATAAGTTAGAGGATAGCGAAGCCGCCCCACAGTCGATGTGTCTAGGAGCCTTCCTAAACCAAAGGCGAAACATGCATGTCACACAGTGGTGATTGTGTGGGTTCGTATCGTCGGCTTTCCTTTTTCAAAAGCATCTTGGTCAGTAAGCTCGTCTCTAACGAGAAATTAATTAAAAAAAAATTAATAAAAAATGACCTTCGCCTAAATAGGCAAAATTTTCAAATAAAAATAAAAAATCAGCTTGAGCCAGGCTGGGGTTCGAACCCACGTCCTTGAAAAACACATGGAAAAAAGTGTTGTCACGGCGTGTTAGTGTTCAGAACCAAACTCATAACTTTCAAAGGCTACGCTAAGCGTTTGTCATGAAAGCCATACAAAGATTTGAACAAAAAATTCAACTTTGTAAAAAACAACTTGCATTTGAAAGAGGAAATAAGTTAGAGGATAGCGAAGCCGCCCCACAGTCGATGTGTCTGAGGAGCCTTCCTAAACCAAAGGCGAAACATGCATGTCACACAGTGGTGATTGTGTGGGTTCGTATCCTCGGCTTTCCTTTTTCAAAAGCATCTTGGTCAGTAAGCTCGTCTCTAACGAGAAATTAATTAAAAAAAAAAAAATTAATAAAAAATGACCTTCGCCTAAATAGGCAAAATTTTCAAATAATAATGAAAACTTCTTTAAAAAATGTTTAATTTTGGTTGAATATATATGTCAATCTATACTATATCGACTCCGAATTTTATCCTGATAACAAATATGTATACTTTATAGGGTCGCAAATAAGTATTTTAATGCGTTACAAACGGAAAAATATACCCTCCATTCTTTGGTGGAGGGTATAAAAATTGCATAATAATAATAATAATAGTTCCACAAACATCCCAGAAGGCACCCCGATTCATATTAGCTCAATGATATGGGACCTACTGTAGAAAGATTGTATTAGAATATCAATGCATATTCACTCTATATTGAAAACGAAGTACTTTCAGTAATATTCCGTAAAAGTATATCCCTCCTGATTAAATAATCAGGTGTAATGCATAACAAAGCTTGCTTTTTTCTTTCAACAAGTTTATTTTTGGAAGCGTACTGTCTCCTTTAGTCGTATATTTTACGCATAAATCATTCCCACACATTTTAGGGTAATAATTTTTTTGTTTAAAAATGAAAATCTGTTGTGCGACATCTATTAAGTGAAAACAAAATTACTCCAGATAAGTAAATCTGGATCAATTGGTTTTTACTGCTTACATTACGTTAATACTATACAATTGCGACATCTGTTGAAACGGAAGAAAAACTTCTAATGTGGTTTTATAATTCAGTGGTTTACGATAAAATGATACGATAAAAACTGCGCCTAGAAGTAAACTACAATTGATTTTTTACGGTATATGATAGCAAAATATAAGGATTTTTGTCGTTGATATTTTTTGTGGTTCCAGGACGAATTTTCTAAAACCCGGCCTTATCTCGCACATTTATATATATATACACACACATTTATTTATCTATATATATATATATATAAATGAGCTTGGTGATAAGTGATTGACTGACTGACTGACTGACTCATCATCAACGCCCAGCCAAAACGGCTAAAGCTAGGAGCTTGAAATTTTACCAGTGGGTCACTGTTGATGCAAATGTGCGAGATAAGGCCGGGTTTTAGAAAATTCGTCCTGGAACCACAAAAAATAACAAACAACAAAAATCCTTATTTTTCATTACTATTACATACTAATTCACTTAGTTGGCCCTCTGCAAGACATGTGTAAAATTAACAATGCCATAACTTCTTGATATCGTAAGAGATCACACATAATTTCAAATTTTGTAGTTTACTTCTAGGCGCACTTATTTTATCGTAAACCACTAAATAATAGAAAGACAAGACATTTGTTATCTTCCATTGCAACAGATGTCGCAGTTGGTGATAATGGTGTATAAACATCAATTACGCAAATGAACAAATGAGTTGCTGTTGAAGACAACATTAGGGGAATAAATTCAGAAATCGGCCAGAAATAACAACAACTAAAAACTGTATGGACCTGACTTTTTGGTAATAACTAAATGTTTGCAAATCAATGAAAGTGCAATAGAATTGTGCATATTACCACGATTTATTTGCAATTAAGAATTTTATCGTATATGGAGATGTACAGTCATAACTATTCAATTTTCAATTTCAAAATCTGTAATTTGATGAAATCGCTAAATAATTAATGAAATCAATAATAGGCCCCAGGAATATAGGAATATAGGAATTTAGTATGGAAATCAAGGTTGGCAAGTGGTGCTTCTAAAAGGAAATGGTTTGAAAAATTACCAATCATGTGTACGAAAAGTACTAAATTTAGTACAATTTAGATTTGGGTGAACGTAAAGAGCTGGAAACCTGAAATTTGGAATTAAGGTTACTGTTGTAGTGTAGGATTGAGATATGAGGGTAGTTTTGGAAATTCGTGCTTATGTGCACGAAAAGTACTAAATAGTACTAAATTTGGTACAATAGGGATTTTGGGTGAACGGATAGAGCTGGAATCCTGATATTTGGAATTGAGATTACTGTTGGAGTGTAGGATTGAAGAACTTTTGGAAATTCGTACTTATGTGTATGAAAAGTACTAAATGGTACTAAATTTGATACAATGGGGATTTGGGTGAACGGATAATAGCTGGAATCTCGAAATTTGGAATTGAGATTACTGGTGGGGTGTAGGATTGAGGTAGTTTTGAAAATTCGTACTTATGGGTACGAAAAGTACTAAATGGTGCTAAATTTAGTACAATTTGGATTTGAATGAACGGATAGAGCTGGAAACCTGAAATTTGGAATTAATATTACTGTTGAAGTGTAGGATTGAGATATGAAGGTGGTTTTGGAAATTAGTACTTATGTGTACGGAAAGTACTAAATGGAAATAAATTTTGTATAATGGGGATTTGGGTGAACGGATAGCCCTGGAATCTCTAAATTTGGAACTGAGATTACTGGTGGAGTTTAATATTGTGGAAGTTTTGGAAATTCGTACATAGGGTACGAAAAATACTAAATAGCACTAAATTTGGTACAGTTTCGGTTTTGGTGAACGGATAGGGCTTGATTCCTCAAATTTGGACTGAGGATCACTGATGAAGAGTAAGAAAGATGCACCAAAGGGTTTTTGGAAACTTGAGTGTACGAAAAGTAATAATTGGTACTAAATTTAGTACAATTTGGATTTGAGTGAACGGATAGAGCTAGATTCCTGAAATTTGGAATTGATATTACTGTTGGAGTGTAGGACTGGGGAAGTTTTGGAAATTCTTACTTATGTGTATGAAAAGTACTAAATGGTACTAAATTTGGGACAATGGGGATTTGGGTGAACGGATATAGTTGGAATCTCGAAATTTGGAATTGAGATTACTGGTGGGGTGTAGAATTGAGGTAGTTTTGAAAATTCGTACTTATGGGTACGAAAAGTACTAAATGGTACTAAATTTAGTACAATTGGGATTTGGGTGAACGTATGTATGTAGCTGGAAACCTGAAATTTGGAATTAAGATTACTGTGAAGTGTAGGACTGAGATATGAGGGTGGTTTTGGAAATTCGTACTTATGTGTTCGAAAAGTACTAAATTTGGTACAATAGGGATTCGAGTGAACGGACAGAGCTGGAATCCTGAAATTTGAAATTGAGATTACTGTTGGATCATAGGATTGGGGAAATTTTGGAAATTCGTATTTATGTGTAGGAAAAGTACTAAATGGTACTAAATTTATTACAATTTGGATTTTGGTGAACGGATAGAACTGGAATCCTGAATTTTAAGTATCAAGGTTGGGAAATGGCGTTGAAATAAGGAAATGGTTTTGGAAGTTCGTATTTATGATTACGAGCAGTACTAAATTTGGATTTGGGTGAACGGATAGAGCTGGAATCCTAAAGTTTTGAATTAAGATTACTGTAGGGGTGTTTTAGAAATTCGTACCTTTGGGTACGAAAAGTACTAAATGGTACTAAATTTGGTACAATTTGGATTTGGATGAACGGATAAAGCTGGAATTCTGAAATTTGGAACTAAGATTACTGTCGGACAGTAGAATTGAGGTAGTTTTGGAAATTCGTACTTATGGGTACAGAAAGCACTAAATTCGGTACAATTTGAATTTTAGTAAACGGATAGTGTTGGAATTAGGAATTAAGATTACTGTAGGAGTGTAGTATTGAGGAAATTTTGAAAAGTCGTACGTGTGCGTACGAGAAGTACTAAATGGTACTAAATATGGTACAATGTGGATTTGGGTGAATGGGTAGAGCTGGAATCCTGAAATTTTTGTTTGGGAAAGAAATGGTACTAAATTTGATACAATTTGGATTCGGGTGAATTAATAGAGCTGGAATCCTGAAATTTGGAATTACGATTACAGTCGAAGAGTAGGATTCAGGTTGTTTTGAAAAAGCAAACTTATGGTTACGAAAAGCACTAAATGGTACTAAATTTAGTACAATTTGTATGTAGGTGAACGGATAGCGGTGGAATCCTGCAATTTGAAAGTATGATTATTGTAGCCCTGTTGCGTTGAGGAAGTTTTGAAAATTGGTACGAAAATTCTAAATTGTTCTAAATTTAGTACAATTTTAATTTGGTTTAACGGATAGAGTTTGAATCCTGAAATTTGGAAGTAAGATTACTACTAAAGTGAAGGATTGAGGTAGTTTTGGAAAATCTTTCTTATGGGTACGAAGAGTTCGACTTGATACTAAGTTTGGTACAATTTGGAATTGGACGAACGGATACAGCTGGAATCTTGAGATTTGGAATTACTGTAATTATTATGGAATTTACTGTAATTATTTTGTATTAATGTCCGTGTATGGCTGAGATATGTCGTCGAAATACGTACCATAAGTATACGAAAATTACTTAATGGTACTCAATTTGTTTTTGGGTGTAGGGACAGTGCTGGAATTTTTATTTTTTGGAGTTAGGGTGTGTATTGGTGTGCAACGTTGATCTCGCTGTTAATGTGTAAGGGTGAGATACGGCTGATCTTTTTTAAAAACGAACTTAAGGGGTACGTACAGTACTAAGATAAAAATAAATATTGATTAAAATTGGTATTAGTGCGACCAAATTTTCAGTGTTTGTCATTTCCATATTATATATTGTTTATTTGTTTTTTTTATATCCTTTCCGCATACGAAGTAGCGGGCATTTTGCTAGTATATATATATATATATATATATATATATATATATATACTAGCAAGTGCCCGCTACTTCGTTAGCGGAGAATTCACACCAATATAAAGGAGGATAATCTATATATATATATAAATGAGCTTGGTGATAAGTGATTGACTGACTGACTGACTGACTGACTGACTCATCATCAACGCCCAGCCAAAACGGCTAAAGCTAGGAGCTTGAAATTTTACCAGTGGGTCACTGTTGATGCAAATGTGCGAGATAAGGCCGGGTTTTAGAAAATTCGTCCTGGAACCACAAAAAATAACAAACAACAAAAATCCTTATTTTTCATTACTATTACATACTAATTCACTTAGTTGGCCCTCTGCAAGACATGTGTAAAATTAACAATGCCATAACTTCTTGATATCGTAAGAGATCACACATAATTTCAAATTTTGTAGTTTACTTCTAGGCGCACTTATTTTATCGTAAACCACTAAATAATAGAAAGACAAGACATTTGTTATCTTCCATTGCAACAGATGTCGCAGTTGGTGATAATGGTGTATAAACATCAATTACGCAAATGAACAAATGAGTTGCTGTTGAAGACAACATTAGGGGAATAAATTCAGAAATCGGCCAGAAATAACAACAACTAAAAACTGTATGGACCTGACTTTTTGGTAATAACTAAATGTTTGCAAATCAATGAAAGTGCAATAGAATTGTGCATATTACCACGATTTATTTGCAATTAAGAATTTTATCGTATATGGAGATGTACAGTCATAACTATTCAATTTTCAATTTCAAAATCTGTAATTTGATGAAATCGCTAAATAATTAATGAAATCAATAATAGGCCCCAGGAATATAGGAATATAGGAATTTAGTATGGAAATCAAGGTTGGCAAGTGGTGCTTCTAAAAGGAAATGGTTTGAAAAATTACCAATCATGTGTACGAAAAGTACTAAATTTAGTACAATTTAGATTTGGGTGAACGTAAAGAGCTGGAAACCTGAAATTTGGAATTAAGGTTACTGTTGTAGTGTAGGATTGAGATATGAGGGTAGTTTTGGAAATTCGTGCTTATGTGTACGAAAAGTACTAAATAGTACTAAATTTGGTACAATAGGGATTTGGGTGAACGGATAGAGCTGGAATCCTGATATTTGGAATTGAGATTACTGTTGGAGTGTAGGATTGAAGAACTTTTGGAAATTCGTACTTATGTGTATGAAAAGTACTAAATGGTACTAAATTTGATACAATGGGGATTTGGGTGAACGGATAATAGCTGGAATCTCGAAATTTGGAATTGAGATTACTGGTGGGGTGTAGGATTGAGGTAGTTTTGAAAATTCGTACTTATGGGTACGAAAAGTACTAAATGGTGCTAAATTTAGTACAATTTGGATTTGAATGAACGGATAGAGCTGGAAACCTGAAATTTGGAATTAATATTACTGTTGAAGTGTAGGATTGAGATATGAAGGTGGTTTTGGAAATTAGTACTTATGTGTACGGAAAGTACTAAATGGAAATAAATTTTGTATAATGGGGATTTGGGTGAACGGATAGCCCTGGAATCTCTAAATTTGGAACTGAGATTACTGGTGGAGTTTAATATTGTGGAAGTTTTGGAAATTCGTACATAGGGTACGAAAAATACTAAATAGCACTAAATTTGGTACAGTTTCGGTTTTGGTGAACGGATAGGGCTTGATTCCTCAAATTTGGACTGAGGATCGCTGATGAAGAGTAAGAAAGATGCACCAAAGGGTTTTTGGAAACTTGAGTGTACGAAAAGTAATAATTGGTACTAAATTTAGTACAATTTGGATTTGAGTGAACGGATAGAGCTAGATTCCTGAAATTT
The DNA here is from genome assembly GCF_047663935.1 of Musca autumnalis. NCBI lineage: Eukaryota > Metazoa > Arthropoda > Insecta > Diptera > Muscidae > Musca > Musca autumnalis. The sequence goes on from NW_027411731.1 coordinate 41,506, forward strand.
GGAATTGATATTACTGTTGGAGTGTAGGACTGGGGAAGTTTTGGAAATTCTTACTTATGTGTATGAAAAGTACTAAATGGTACTAAATTTGGGACAATGGGGATTTGGGTGAACGGATATAGTTGGAATCTCGAAATTTGGAATTGAGATGGTGGGGTGTAGAATTGAGGTAGTTTTGAAAATTCGTACTTATGGGTACGAAAAGTACTAAATGGTACTAAATTTAGTACAATTGGGATTTGGGTGAACGTATGTATGTAGCTGGAAACCTGAAATTTGGAATTAAGATTACTGTGAAGTGTAGGACTGAGATATGAGGGTGGTTTTGGAAATTCGTACTTATGTGTTCGAAAAGTACTAAATTTGGTACAATAGGGATTCGAGTGAACGGACAGAGCTGGAATCCTGAAATTTGAAATTGAGATTACTGTTGGATCATAGGATTGGGGAAATTTTGGAAATTCGTATTTATGTGTAGGAAAAGTACTAAATGGTACTAAATTTATTACAATTTGGATTTGGGTGAACGGATAGAACTGGAATCCTGAATTTTAAGTATCAAGGTTGGGAAATGGCGTTGAAATAAGGAAATGGTTTTGGAAGTTCGTATTTATGATTACGAGCAGTACTAAATTTGGATTTGGGTGAACGGATAGAGCTGGAATCCTAAAGTTTTGAATTAAGATTACTGTAGGGGTGTTTTAGAAATTCGTACCTTTGGGTACGAAAAGTACTAAATGGTACTAAATTTGGTACAATTTGGATTTGGATGAACGGATAAAGCTGGAATTCTGAAATTTGGAACTAAGATTACTGTCGGACAGTAGAATTGAGGTAGTTTTGGAAATTCGTACTTATGGGTACAGAAAGCACAAAATTCGGTACAATTTGAATTTTAGTAAACGGATAGTGTTGGAATTAGGAATTAAGATTACTGTAGGAGTGTAGTATTGAGGAAATTTTGAAAAGTCGTACGTGTGCGTACGAGAAGTACTAAATGGTACTAAATATGGTACAATGTGGATTTGGGTGAATGGGTAGAGCTGGAATCCTGAAATTTTTGTTTGGGAAAGAAATGGTACTAAATTTGATACAATTTGGATTCGGGTGAATTAATAGAGCTGGAATCCTGAAATTTGGAATTACGATTACAGTCGAAGAGTAGGATTCAGGTTGTTTTGAAAAAGCAAACTTATGGTTACGAAAAGCACTAAATGGTACTAAATTTAGTACAATTTGTATGTAGGTGAACGGATAGCGGTGGAATCCTGCAATTTGAAAGTATGATTATTGTAGCCCTGTTGCGTTGAGGAAGTTTTGAAAATTGGTACGAAAATTCTAAATTGTTCTAAATTTAGTACAATTTTAATTTGGTTTAACGGATAGAGTTTGAATCCTGAAATTTGGAAGTAAGATTACTACTAAAGTGAAGGATTGAGGTAGTTTTGGAAAATCTTTCTTATGGGTACGAAGAGTTCGACTTGATACTAAGTTTGGTACAATTTGGAATTGGACGAACGGATACAGCTGGAATCTTGAGATTTGGAATTACTGTAATTATTATGGAATTTACTGTAATTATTTTGTATTAATGTCCGTGTATGGCTGAGATATGTCGTCGAAATACGTACCATAAGTATACGAAAATTACTTAATGGTACTCAATTTGTTTTTGGGTGTAGGGACAGTGCTGGAATTTTTATTTTTTGGAGTTAGGGTGTGTATTGGTGTGCAACGTTGATCTCGCTGTTAATGTGTAAGGGTGAGATACGGCTGATCTTTTTTAAAAACGAACTTAAGGGGTACGTACAGTACTAAGATAAAAATAAATATTGATTAAAATTGGTATTAGTGCGACCAAATTTTCAGTGTTTGTCATTTCCATATTATATATTGTTTATTTGTTTTTTTTTATATCCTTTCCGCATACGAAGTAGCGGGCATTTTGCTAGTAAATAAATAAATTGAAATGCAGAGTATAGTTTCACCCGTTCCTATTTACAAATTCTTTATCCAGTAAAGTACGAGAGTTTAAGGCTTTACCACATATTCTTTCTAAAAATCATACCTGTGGTTTTCAAATAGAACTACATAAATCGATTAATCAATTTGTGTTAATTTTGCTTTATGGATGCCGCGTAGAAGTAGCTAGAAGCTATCAACATCAAAATTTTGTTTTCAAAAAATGTGGGCCGTAGTATTTTTAAAACTATATTCTCAACGACTGTTGTTAAAACTACATATTCCTTTAACATTTGGTTGTTTGGTGGATAGAATATACGGAATCGGGAGAATATATGGGAGCTATATCCAAATCTCAACTGATTCTCGTCAATAGCAATAGCTATAGTCCTTTGGTCAAAATTGCGACCATCATAATTTTTTAACCAGGATAGGATAATAAATGCGACAAAAGTGCATTAACGGATGGACGGGAACGTATAAATGGACTCAGAATGTGATACTATGTAGATCTTCGAAAGCAACCATTGACCTATTTCGTTTCCTTTTGCATGTTACATACAAATGCACATATTGATAATACCCCTTAACACAGTGTGGTGTAGGGTATAACAAAAAATTCCAAAATCGACAAACTTTATCATAAGAAGATTTATGTCCAGTTTCATTAATACGATAAATATACAAATTCGTTCAAACTACTACCAAACTTTTTTTTTTTTTTTTTTTTGAAAAATATATAAAAATTTATGAGTCATGTTTGTTTTCAGTCAAACGAATATTTTCTACAACAACAGGAGTTTGGTTGCTAGTAATTCGAACGGACTTGATTTCGAATCATTTTAGAGAAACATGTCATTAATTAATTATTTTGTCTTAAAATATTCAGCTTAATAGAAATCTACTATACTATAATCATTCAATAACCATTATTCAAAAAACGCAGATTTTTTTCACTGAATAGTAAATGTATTGAAAATTGCAATTTTTCTGCAGAGCAAAATATGTGTTATAGCAAAATGCCCGCTACTTCGTATGCGGAAAGGATATAAAAAAACAAATAAACAATATATATTATAGAGAAATGACAAACACTGAAAATTTGGTCGCACTAATACCAATTTTAATAAATATTTATTTTTATCTTAGTACTGTACGTACCCCTTAAGTTCGATTTTCAAAAAGATCAGCCGTATCTCACCCTTACACATTAACAGCGAGATCAACGTTGCACACCAATACACACCCTAACTTCAAAAAATAAAAATTCCAGCACTGTCCCTACACCCAAAAACAAATTGAGTACCATTAAGTTATTTTCGTATACTTATGGTACGTATTTCGACGACATATCTCAGCCATACACGGACATTAATACAAAATAATTACAGTAAATTCCATAATAATTACAGATCTCAAGATTCCAGCTGTATCCGTTCGTCCAATTCCAAATTGTACCAAAAAACCAAACAAATTGTACCAAACTTAGTATCAAGTCGAACTCTTCGTACCCATAAGTAAGATTTTCCAAAACTACCTCAATCCTTCACTTTAGTAGTCATCTTACTTCAAAATTTCAGGATTCAAACTCTATCCGTTAAACCAAATTAAAATTGTACTAAATTTAGAACAATTAACAATTTTCGTACCAATTTTCAAAACTTCCTCAACGCAACAGGGCTACAATAATCATACTTTCAAATTGCAGGATTCCACTGCTATCCGTTCACCTACATACAAATTGTACTAAATTTAGTACCATTTAGTGCTTTTCGTAACCATAAGTTTGCTTTTTCAAAACAATCTGAATCCTACTCTTCGACTGTAATCGTAATTCCAAATTTCAGGATTCCAGCTCTATTAATTCACCCGAATCCAAATTGTATCAAATTTAGTACCATTTCTTTCCCAAACACAAATTTCAGGATTCCAGCTCTACCCGTTCACCCAAATCCATATTGTACCATTTAGTACTTCTCTTACCCATACGTACGACTTTTCAAAATTTCCTCAATACTACACTCCTACAGTAATCTTAATTCCTAATTCCAACACTATCCGTTTACTAAAATTCAAATTGTACCAAATTTAGTGCTTTCTGTACCCATAAGTACGAATTTCCAAAACTACCTCAATTCTACTGTCCGGCAGTAATGTTAGTTCCAAATTTCAGAATTCCAGCTCTATCCGTTCATCCAAATTGTACCAAATTTAGTACCATTTAGTACTTTTCGTACCCAAAGGTACGAATTTCCAAAACTATCTCAATCCTACACCCCTACAGTAATCTTAATTCAAAACTTTAAGATTCCAGCTCTATCCGTTCACCCAAATCCAAATTTAGTACTGCTCGTAATCATAAATACGAACTTCCAAAACCATTTCCTTATTTCAACGCCATTTCCCAACCTTGATTCCCATACCAAATTTAAAGATTCTAGCTTTATCCATTAAAAATATGCAATTGGTACCAAATTTAGAAACTTTAAGTACTTTTCGTACACTTATAGGTCGAGTTTCTAAATACCCTTTGGTACATCTTCCTAACTCTCCATCAATGACCATTCGTTCAAAATTTCAGATTTCTAGCTCTTCACGTTTGCCTAATACAATGGATTCCATATTTAGTACACTTTAGCACTTTTCATACCTTTCTACGACGAATTTCCAAAAACCCCTTTACACAAAAACAAATTATACCAAATTCTGTACAATTCGATTTTCCAAAACAACCTTAATCCTTCACTTCAACAGTAACCATAATTCCAAATAACAGGATTCCAGCGCTACCCATGCACTCAAATCCAAGTTGTACCATTTGGTACATTTCGTACCCATAAGTACGAATTTCAGAAACTACTTCCATCTCAATCCTATACTCCAACAGCATTCTGACCAAATTCCAGGATTCCAGCTCTATCCGTTCCCCCAAATCCAAATTGTACCACAGGTAGTACCACTTAGTAATTTTCGTACCCTTACTACCTCAGTCCTACACTCCAATAGTAATCCTAATTTCAAATTTCAGGATTCCAGCTCTGTCCGTTCACTCGAATCCCTGTTGTACCAAATTTAGTACTTTTCGAACACATAAGTACGAATTTCCAAAACCACCCTCATATCTCAGTCCTACACTTCACAGTAATCTTAATTCCAAATTTCAGGTTTCCAGCTACATACATACGTTCACCCAAATCCAAATTGTACTAAGTTTAGTACCATTTAGTACTTTTTGTACCCATAAGTACGAATTTTCAAAACTACCTCAATTCTACACCCCACCAGTAATCTCAATTCCAAATTTCGAGATTCCAACTATATCCGTTCACCCAAATCCCCATTGTCCCAAATTTAGTACCATTTAGTACTTTTCATTCACATAAGTAAGAATTTCCAAAACTTCCCCAGTCCTACACTCCAACAGTAATATCAATTCCAAATTTCAGGAATCCAGCTCTATCCGTTCACCCAAATCCAAATTGTACTAAATTTAGTACCATTTAGTACTTTTCGTACACTCAAGTTTCCAAAAACCCTTTGGTGCATCTTTCTTACTCTTCATCAGTGATCCTCAGTCCAAATTTGAGGAATCAAGCTCTATCCGTTCACCCAAATCGAAACTGTACCAAATTTAGTGCTATTTAGGATTTTTCGTACCCTATGTACGAATTTCCAAAACTTCCACAATACTAAACTCCACCAGTAATCTCAGTTCCAAATTTAGAGATTCCAGCAATATCCGTTCACCCAAATCCCCATTATACAAAATTTAGTTCCATTTAGTACTTTCCGTACACATAAGTACTAATTTCCAAAACCACCCTCATATCTCAATCCTACACTTTAACAGTAATATTAATTCCAAATTTCAGGTTTCCAGCTCTATCCGTTCATTCAAATCCAAATTGTACTAAATTTAGTACCATTTAGTACTTTCCGTACCCATAAGTACGAATTTTACGAATTTTGAAATTGAATAGTTATAACTGTACATCTCCATGTACGATAAAATTCTTAATTGCAAATAAATCGTGGTAATATGCACAATTTTATTGCACTTTCATTGATTTGCAAACATTTAGTTATTACCAAAAAGTGAGGTCCATACAGTTTTTAGTTGTTGTTATTTCTGGCCGATTTCTGAATTTATTCCCCTAATGTTGTCTTCAACAGCAACTCATTTGTTCAACAAACCCAACATCATTTATTGAAAGAATTTTTGTTTTAGTTTTAAATTGAAAATCAAAATTTTTACAAATGCATCGTTTGTAATCATCTTTTCTAACTGTATATTAACGAATGAAAATCTTTTGTGCGACACCTGTTATGTGAAAACTAAATCAGGATCGGTTTGTATTTTTCGCGTAATTGATGTTTATATCATTATCACCAACTGCGACATCTGTTGCAATGGAAGATAACAAATGTCTTGTCTTTCCATTATTTACTGGTTTACGATAAAATAAGTGCGCCTAGAAGTAAACTACAAAATTTGAAATTATGTGTGATCGTTTACGGTATCATGAAGTTATAGCATTGTTAATTTGACACATGTCTTGCAGAGGGCCAACTAAGTGAATAAGTACGTAATAGTAATGAAAAATAAGGATTTTTCTTGTTGTTATTTTTGTGGTTCCAGGACGAATTTTCTAAAACCTGGCCTTATCTCGCACATTTGGATCAACAGTGACCCACCGGTAAAATTTCAAGCTCCTAGCTTTAGCCGTTTTGGCTGGGCGTTGATGATGAGTCAGTCAGTCAGTCAGTCAATCACTTATCACCAAGCTCATTTATATATATAGATACTAGCAAAATGCCCGCTACTTCGTATGCGGAAAGCATATAAAAAAGGAATAAACAATATATAATATGGAAATGACAAACACTGAAAATTTGGTCGCACTAATACCAATTTTAATCAATATTTATTTTTATTTTAGTACTGTACGTACCCCTTAAGTTCGATTTTCAAAAAGATCAGCCGTATCTCACCCTTACACATTAACAGCGAGATCAACGTTGCACACCAATACACACCCTAACTCCAAAAAATAAAAATTCCAGCACTGTCCCTACACCCAAAAACAAATTGAGTACCATTAAGTAATTTTGCTATACTTATGGTACGCATTTCGACGACATATCTCAGCCATACACGGACATTAATACAAAATAATTACAGTAAATTCCATAATAATTACAGTAATTCCAAATCTCAAGATTCCAGCTGTATCCGTTCGTCCAATTCCAAATTGTACCAAACTTAGTATCAAGTCGAACTCTTCGTATCCATAAGTAAGATTTTCCAAAACTACCTCAATCCTTCACTTTAGTAGTAATCTTACTTCCAAATTTCAGGATTCAAACTCTATCCGTTAAACCAAATTAAAATTGTAAAAAAATTTAGAACAATTTTGAATTTTCGTACCAATTTTCAAAACTTCCTCAACGCAACATGGCTACAATAATCATACTTTCAAATTGCAGGATTCCACCGCTATCCGTTCACCTACATACAAATTGTATTAAATTTAGTACCATAAGTTTGCTTTTTCAAAACAACCTGAATCCTACTTTTCGATTGTAATCGTAATTCCAAATTTCAGGATTCCAGCTCTATTAATTCACCCGAATCCAAATTGTATCAAATTTAGTACCATTTCTTTCCCAAACAAAAATTTCAGGATTCCAGGTCTACCCGTTCACCCAAATCCATATTGTACCATATTTAGTACCATTTAGTACTTCTCGTACCCATACGTACGACTTTTCAAAATTTCCTCAATACTACACTCCTGCAGTAATCTTAACTCCTAATTCCAACACTATCCGTTTACTAAAATTCAAATTGTACCAAATTTAGTGGTTTTCTTACCCTTAAGTACGAATTTCCAAAACTACCTCAATTCTACTGTCCGGCAGTAATCTTAGTTCCGTTCATCCAAATCCAAATTGTACCAAATTTAGTACAATTTAGTACTTTTCGTACCCAAAGGTACGAATTTCCAAAACTATCTCAATCCTACACCTCTACAGTAATCTTAATTCAAAACTTTAGGATTCCACCTTTATCCGTTCACCCAAATCCAAATTTATTACTGCTCGTAATCATAAATACGAACTTCCAAAACCATATCCTTATTTCAACGCCATTTCCCTACCTTGATTCCCATACCAAATTTGAAGATTCTAGCTTTATCCATTAAAAATATGCAATTGGTTCCAAATTTAGAAAGTTTTAGTACCTTTCGTACACTTATAGGTCGAGTTTCTAAATACCCTTTGGTACATCTTCCTAACTCTCCATCAATGACCACTCGTTCAAAATTTCAGAATTCTAGCTCTTCGCGTTTGCCTAATACAATGGATTCCATATTTAGTACACTTTAGCACTTTTCGTTCCTTTCTACGACGAATTTCCAAAAACCCCTTTACACAAAAACAAATTGTACCAAATTCTGTACAATTCGATTTTCCAAAACAACCTTAATCCTTCACTTAAACAGTAACCATAATTCCAAATAACAGGATTCCAGCGCTATCCGTGCACTCAAATCCAAGTTGTACCATTTGGTACATTTCGTACCCATAAGTACGAATTTCAAAAACTACTTCCATCTCAATCTTATACTCCAACAGCAGTCTGACCGAATTCCTGGATTCCAGCTCTATCCGTTCCCCCAAATCCAAATTGTATCACAGGTAGCACCACTTAGTAATTTTCGTACCCTTACTACCTCAGTCCTACACTCCAATAGTTATATTAATTTCAAATTTCAGGACTCAAACACTATCCGTCACCCTAATCCAAATTCTACCTCTATAGCCTACCGCGAACGGGTTGCAAATTCTAACTCTTTCCGTTTACTAAAATTCATACTTTAAATTAAAATAAATAAAATTAAAATACTTAAAATTCAGGATTCCAGTTCTATCCGTTCACCCAAATCCAAATTGTAATAAATTTAGTACCATTTAGTACTATTCGTACACATAAATACGAATTTCCAAAATTTCCCCAATCCTATGCTCCAACAATAATCTCAATTTCAAATTTCAGGATTCCAGCTCTGTCCGTTCACTCGAATCCCTATTGTACCAAATTTAGTGCTTTTCGAACACATAAGTACGAATTTCCAAAACCACCCTCATATCTCAGTCCTACACTTCACAGTAATCTTAATTCCAAATTTCAGGTTTCCAGCTACATACATACGTTCACCCAAATCCAAATTGCACTAAATTTAGTACCATTTAGTACTTTTCGTACCCATAAGTACGAATTTTCAAAACTACCTCAATTCTACACCCCACCAGTAATCTCAATTCCAAATTTCGAGATTCCAACTATATCCGTTCACCCAAATCCCCATTGTCCCAAATTTAGTACAATTTAGTACTTTTCATTCACATAAGTAAGAAATTCCAAAACTTCCCCAGTCCTACACTCCAACAGTAATATAAATTCCAAATTTAAGGAATCCAGCTCTATCCGTTCACCCAAATCCAAATTGTACTAAATTTAGTACCATTTAGTACTTTTCGTACACTCAAGTTTCCAAAAACCCTTTAGTGCATCTTTCTTACTCTTCATCTGTGATCCTCAGTCCAAATTTGAGGAATCAAACTCTATCCGTTCACCCAAATCGAAACTGTACCAAATTTAGTGCTATTTAGTATTTTTCGTACCCTATGTACGAATTTCCAAAACTTCCACAATACTAAACTCCACCAGTAATCTCAGTTCCAAATTTCGAGATTCCAGAGCTATCCGTTCACCCAAATACCCATTATACAAAATTTAGTTCCATTTAGTACTTTCCGTACACATAATTACTAATTTCCAAAACCACCCTCATATCTCAATCCTACACTTCAACAGTTAGTCCCAATTTACATTAGGCGAGTTTACTTGCGGCAATTGTCAGTTTGTAGGTGAGAGAGGGTGCTGAGAGGCAAAGGGTTACCATATGCCTCACCTCTCTCTCCTACAAAATGACAATTGCCGCAAGTAAACTCGCCCAATGTAAATTGGGACTAATATTTGGTCTGTTCCAGAACCAGCAAGAAGCTACTATTTTTTACTACGATAACATTTTTTCCTTTATGTTATCGTAAAAAATAGTAAAAATTAGCAGATTCTTACAGTACTGGAACAGACCAATTAATTCCAAATTTCAGGTTTCCAGCTCTTTCCGTTCATTCAAATCCAAATGGTACTAAATTTAGTACCATTTAGTGCTTTTCGTACGCATAAGTACGAATTTTCAAAACTACCTCAATCCTACACCCCACCAGTAATCTCAATTCCAAATTTCGAGATTCCAGCTTTTATCCGTTCACACAAATCCCCATTGTATCAAATTTAGTACCATTTAGTACTTTTCATACACATAAGTACGAATTTCCAAAAGTTCTTCAATCCTACACTCCAACAGTAATCTCAATTCCAAATATCAGGATTCCAGCTCTATCTGTTCACCCAAATCCCTATTGTACCAAATTTAGTACTACTTAGTACTTTTCGTACACATAAGCACGAATTTCCAAAACTACCCTCATATCTCAATCCTACACTACAACAGTAACCTTAATTCCGAATTTCAGGTTTCCAGCTCTTTACGTTCACCCAAATCTAAATTGTACTACATTTAGTACCATTTAGTACTTTTCGTATACATGATTGGTAATTTTCCAAACCATTTCCTTTTAGAAGCACCACTTCCCAACGTTGATTTCCATACCAAATTCCTATATTCCTGGGGCCTATTATTGATTTCATTAATTATTTAGCGATTTCTTCAAATTACAGATGTTGAAATTGAACAGTTATGACTTTCATTGATTTGCAAACATTTAGTTATTCACGACATCTGTTGCAATGGAAGATAACAAATGTCTTGTCTTTCTATTATTTAGTGGTTTACGATAAAATAAGTGCGCCTAGAAGTAAACTACAAAATTTGAAATTATGTGTGATCGTTTACGGTATCATGAAGTTATAGCATTGTTAATTTGACACATGTCTTGCAGAGGGCCAACTAAGTGAATAAGTACGTAATAGTAATGAAAAATAAGGATTTTTGTTGTTGTTATTTTTTGTGGTTCCAGGACGAATTTTCTAAAACCCGGCCTTATCTCGCACATTTGCATCAACAGTGACCCACTGGTAAAATTTCAAGCTCCTAGCTTTAGCCGTTTTGGCTGGGCGTTGATGATGAGTCAGTCAGTCAGTCAGTCAGTCAATCACTTATCACCAAGCTCATTTATATATATACTAGCAAAATGCCCGCTACTTCGTATGCGGAAAGCATATAAAAAAGGAATAAACAATATATAATATGGAAATGACAAACACTGAAAATTTGGTCGCACTAATACCAATTTTAATCAATATTTATTTTTATCTTAGTACTGTACGTACCCCTTAAGTTCGATTTTCAAAAAGATCAGCCGTATCTCACCCTTACACATTAACAGCGAGATCAACGTTGCACACCAATACACACCCTAACTCCAAAAAATAAAAATTCCAGCACTGTCCCTACACCCAAAAACAAATTGAGTACCATTAAGTAATTTTGCTATACTTATGGTACGCATTTCGACGACATATCTCAGCCATACACGGACATTAATACAAAATAATTACAGTAAATTCCATAATAATTACAGTAATTCCAAATCTCAAGATTCCAGCTGTATCCGTTCGTCCAATTCCAAATTGTACCAAACTTAGTATCAAGTCGAACTCTTCGTATCCATAAGTAAGATTTTCCAAAACTACCTCAATCCTTCACTTTAGTAGTAATCTTACTTCCAAATTTTAGGATTCAAACTCTATCCGTTAAACCAAATTAAAATTGTAAAAAAATTTAGAACAATTTAGAATTTTCGTACCAATTTTCAAAACTTCCTCAACGCAACATGGCTACAATAATCATACTTTCAAATTGCAGGATTCCACCGCTATCCGTTCACCTACATACAAATTGTATTAAATTTAGTACCATAAGTTTGCTTTTTCAAAACAACCTGAATCCTACTTTTCGATTGTAATCGTAATTCCAAATTTCAGGATTCCAGCTCTATTAATTCACCCGAATCCAAATTGTATCAAATTTAGTACCATTTCTTTCCCAAACAAAAATTTCAGGATTCCAGGTCTACCCGTTCACCCAAATCCATATTGTACCATATTTAGTACCATTTAGTACTTCTCGTACCCATACGTACGACTTTTCAAAATTTCCTCAATACTACACTCCTGCAGTAATCTTAACTCCTAATTCCAACACTATCCGTTTACTAAAATTCAAATTGTACCAAATTTAGTGGTTTTCTTACCCATAAGTACGAATTTCCAAAACTACCTCAATTCTACTGTCCGGCAGTAATCTTAGTTCCGTTCATCCAAATCCAAATTGTACCAAATTTAGTACCATTTAGTACTTTTCGTACCCAAAGGTACGAATTTCCAAAACTATCTCAATCCTACACCTCTACAGTAATCTTAATTCAAAACTTTAGGATTCCACCTTTATCCGTTCACCCAAATCCAAATTTATTACTGCTCGTAATCATAAATACGAACTTCCAAAACCATATCCTTATTTCAACGCCATTTCCCTACCTTGATTCCCATACCAAATTTGAAGATTCTAGCTTTATCCATTAAAAATATGCAATTGGTTCCAAATTTAGAAAGTTTTAGTACCTTTCGTACACTTATAGGTCGAGTTTCTAAATACCCTTTGGTACATCTTCCTAACTCTCCATCAATGACCACTCGTTCAAAATTTCAGAATTCTAGCTCTTCGCGTTTGCCTAATACAATGGATTCCATATTTAGTACACTTTAGCACTTTTCGTACCTTTCTACGACGAATTTCCAAAAACCCCTTTACACAAAAACAAATTGTACCAAATTCTGTACAATTCGATTTTCCAAAACAACCTTAATCCTTCACTTAAACAGTAACCATAATTCCAAATAACAGGATTCCAGCGCTATCCGTGCACTCAAATCCAAGTTGTACCATTTGGTACATTTCGTACCCATAAGTACGAATTTCAAAAACTACTTCCATCTCAATCTTATACTCCAACAGCAGTCTGACCGAATTCCAGGATTCCAGCTCTATCCGTTCCCCCAAATCCAAATTGTATCACAGGTAGCACCACTTAGTAATTTTCGTACCCTTACTACCTCAGTCCTACACTCCAATAGTTATCTTAATTTCAAATTTCAGGACTCAAACACTATCCGTCACCCTAATCCAAATTCTACCTCTATAGCCTACCGCGAACGGGTTGCAAATTCTAACTCTTTCCGTTTACTAAAATTCATACTTTAAATTAAAATAAATAAAATTAAAATACTTAAAATTCAGGATTCCAGTTCTATCCGTTCACCCAAATCCAAATTGTAATAAATTTAGTACCATTTAGTACTATTCGTACACATAAATACGAATTTCCAAAATTTCCCCAATCCTATGCTCCAACAATAATCTCAATTTCAAATTTCAGGATTCCAGCTCTGTCCGTTCACTCGAATCCCTATTGTACCAAATTTAGTGCTTTTCGAACACATAAGTACGAATTTCCAAAACCACCCTCATATCTCAGTCCTACACTTCACAGTAATCTTAATTCCAAATTTCAGGTTTCCAGCTACATACATACGTTCACCCAAATCCAAATTGCACTAAATTTAGTACCATTTAGTACTTTTCGTACCCATAAGTACGAATTTTCAAAACTACCTCAATTCTACACCCCACCAGTAATCTCAATTCCAAATTTCGAGATTCCAACTATATCCGTTCACCCAAATCCCCATTGTCCCAAATTTAGTACCATTTAGTACTTTTCATTCACATAAGTAAGAAATTCCAAAACTTCCCCAGTCCTACACTCCAACAGTAATATAAATTCCAAATTTAAGGAATCCAGCTCTATCCGTTCACCCAAATCCAAATTGTACTAAATTTAGTACCATTTAGTATTTTCGTACACTCAAGTTTCCAAAAACCCTTTAGTGCATCTTTCTTACTCTTCATCTGTGATCCTCAGTCCAAATTTGAGGAATCAAACTCTATCCGTTCACCCAAATCGAAACTGTACCAAATTTAATGCTATTTAGTATTTTTCGTACCCTATGTACGAATTTCCAAAACTTCCACAATACTAAACTCCACCAGTAATCTCAGTTCCAAATTTCGAGATTCCAGAGCTATCCGTTCACCCAAATACCCATTATACAAAATTTAGTTCCATTTAGTACTTTCCGTACACATAATTACTAATTTCCAAAACTTACTCCTACACTTCAACAGTAATATTAATTCCAAATTTCAGGTTTCCAGCTCTTTCCGTTCATTCAAATCCAAATGGTACTAAATTTAGTACCATTTAGTGCTTTTCGTACGCATAAGTACGAATTTTCAAAACTACCTCAATCCTACACCCCACCAGTAATCTCAATTCCAAATTTCGAGATTCCAGCTTTTATCCGTTCACACAAATCCCCATTGTATCAAATTTTCTTCAAATTACAGATGTTGAAATTGAACAGTTATGACTTTCATTGATTTGCAAACATTTAGTTATTCACGACATCTGTTGCAATGGAAGATAACAAATGTCTTGTCTTTCTATTATTTAGTGGTTTACGATAAAATAAGTGCGCCTAGAAGTAAACTACAAAATTTGAAATTATGTGTGATCGTTTACGGTATCATGAAGTTATAGCATTGTTAATTTGACACATGTCTTGCAGAGGGCCAACTAAGTGCATAAGTACGTAATAATAATGAAAAATAAGGATTTTTGTTGTAGTTATTTTTTGTGGTTCCAGGACGAATTTTCTAAAACCCGGCCTTATCTCGCACATTTGCATCAACAGTGACCCACTGGTAAAATTTCAAGGTCCTAGCTTCAGCGGTTTTGGCTGGGCGTTGATGATGAGTCAGTCAGTCAGTCAGTCAGTCAATCACTTATCACCAAGCTCATTTATATATATAGACTAGCAAAATGCCCGCTACTTCGTATGCGGAAAGCATATAAAAAAGGAATAAACAATATATAATATGGAAATGACAAACACTGAAAATTTGGTCGCACTAATACCAATTTTAATCAATATTTATTTTTATCTTAGTGCTGTACGTACCCCTTAAGTTCGATTTTCAAAAAGATCAGCCGTATCTCACCCTTACACATTAACAGCGAGATCAACGTTGCACACCAATACACACCCTAACTCCAAAAAATAAAAATTCCAGCACTGTCCCTATACCCAAAAACAAATTGAGTACCATTAAGTAATTTTCGTATACTTATGGTACGTATTTCGACGACATATCTCAGCCATACACGGACATTAATACAAAATAATTACAGTAACTTCCATAATAATTACAGTAATTCCAAATCTCAAGATTCCAGCTGTATCCGTTCGTCCAATTCCAAATTGTACCAAACTTAGTATCAAGTCGAACTCTTCGTACCCATAAGAAAGATTTTCCAAAACTACCTCAATCCTTCACTTTAGTAGTAATCTTACTTCCAAATTTCAGGATTCAAACTCTATCCGTTAAACCAAATTAAAATTGCACTAAATATAGAACAATTTAGAATTTTCGTACCAATTTTCAAAACTTCCTCAACGCAACAGGGCTACAATAATCATACTTTCAAATTGCAGGATTCCACCGCTATCCGTTCACCTACATACAAATTGTACTAAATTTAGTACCATTTAGTGCTTTTCGTAACCATAAGTTTGCTTTTTCAAAACAACCTGAATCCTACTCTTCGACTGTAATCGTAATTCCAAATTTCAGGATTCCAGCTCTATTAATTCACCCGAATCCAAATTGTATCAAATTTAGTACCATTTCTTTCCCAAACAAAAATTTCAGGATTCCAGCTCTACAGTTCACCCAAATCCACATTGTACCATATTTAGTACCATTTAGTACTTCTCGTACGCACACGTACGACTTTTAAAAATTTCCTCAATACTACACTCCTACAGTAATCTTAATTCCTAATTCCAACACTATCCGTTTACTAAAATTCAAATTGTACCGAATTTAGTGCTTTCTGTACCCATAAGTACGAATTTCCAAAACTACCTCAATTCTACTGTCCGACAGTAATCTTAGTTCCAAATTTCAGAATTCCAGCTTTATCCGTTCATCCAAATTGTACCAAATTTAGTACCATTTAGTACTTTTCGTACTCAAAGGTACGAATTTCTAAAACTATCTCAATCCTACGCCCCTACAGTAATCTTAATTCAAAACTTTAGGATTCCAGCTCTATCCGTTCACCCAAATCCAAATTTAGTACTGCTCGTAATCATAAATACGAACTTCCAAAACCATTTCCTTATTTCAACGCCATTTCCCAACCTTGATAATTAAAATTCAGGATTCCAGTTCTATCCGTTCACCCAAATCCAAATTGTAATAAATTTAGTACCATTTAGTACTTTTCGTACACATAAATGCGAATTTCCAAAATTTCCCCAATCCTATGATCCAACAGTAATCTCAATTTCAAATTTCAGGATTCCAGCTCTGTCCGTTCACTCGAATCCCTATTGTACCAAATGTAGTACTTTTCGAACACATAAGTACGAATTTCCAAAACCACCCTCATATCTCAGTCCTACACTTCACAGTAATCTTAATTCCAAATTTCAGGTTTCCAGCTACATACATACGTTCACCCAAATCCAAATTGTACTAAATTTAGTACCATTTAGTACTTTTCGTACCCATAAGTACGAATTTTCAAAACTACCTCAATTCTACACCCCACCAGTAATCTCAATTCCAAATTTCGAGATTCCAACTATATCCGTTCACCCAAATCCCCATTGTCCCAAATTTAGTACCATTTAGTACTTTTCATTCACATAAGTAAGAATTTCCAAAACTTCCCCAGTCCTACACTCCAACAGTAATATCAATTCCAAATTTCAGGAATCCAGCTCTATCCGTTCACTCAAATCCAAATTGTACTAAATTTAGTACCAATTATTACTTTTAGTACACTCAAGTTTCCAAAAACCCTTTGGTGCATCTTTCTTACTCTTCATCAGTGATCCTCAGTCCAAATTTGAGGAATCAAGCCCTATCCGTTCACCCAAATCGAAATTGTACCAAATTTAGTGTTATTTAGTATTTTTCGTACCCTATGTACGAATTTCCAAAACTTCCACAATATTAAACTCCACCAGTAATCTCTGTTCCAAATTTAGAGATTCCAGCGCTATCCGTTCACCCAAATCCCCATTATACAAAATTTAGTTCCATTTAGTACTTTCCGTACACATAAGTACTAATTTCCAAAACCACCCTCATATCTCAATCCTACACTTCAACAGTAATATTAATTCCAAATTTCAGGTTTCCAGCTCTATCCGTTCATTCAAATCCATATTGTACTAAATTTAGCACCATTTAGTACTTTTCGTACCCATAAGTACGAATTTTCAAAACTACCTCAATCCTACACCCCACCAGTAATCTCAATTCCAAATTTCGAGATTCCAGCTATTATCCGTTCACCCAAATCCCCATTGTATCAAATTTAGTACCATTTAGTACTTTTCGTACACATAAGCACGAATTTCCAAAACTACCCTCATATCTCAATCCTACACTACACCAGTAACCTTAATTCCAAATTTCAGGTTTCCAGCTCTTTACGTTCACCCAAATCTAAATTGTACTAAATTTAGTACTTTTCGTACACATGATTGGTAATTTTCCAAACCATTTCCTTTTAGAAGCACCACTTCCCAACCTTGATTTCCATATTAAATTCCTATATTCCTGGGGCCTATTATTGATTTCATTCAAATTACAGATTTTGAAATTGAAAATTGAATAGTTATGACTGTACATCTCCATATACGATAAAATTCTTAATTGCAAATAAATCGTGGTAATATGCACAATTCTATTGCACTTTCATTGATTTGCAAACATTTAGTTATTACCAAAAAGTCAGGTCCATACAGTTTTTAGTTGTTGTTATTTCTGGCCGATTTCTGAATTTATTCCCCTAATCTTGTCTTCAACAGCAACTCATTTGTTCATTTGCGTAATTGATGTTTATACACCATTATCACCAACTGCGACATCTGTTGCAATGGAAGATAACAAATGTCTTGTCTTTCTATTATTTAGTGGTTTACGATAAAATAAGTGCGCCTAGAAGTAAACTACAAAATTTGAAATCATGTGTGATCTCTTACGATATCAAGAAGTTATGGCATTGTTAATTTTACACATGTCTTGCAGAGGGCCAACTAAGTGAATAAGTACGTAATAGTAATGAAAAATAAGGATTTTTGTTGTTGTTATTTTTTGTGGTTCCAGGACGAATTTTCTAAAACCCGGCCTTATCTCGCACATTTGCATCAACAGTGACCCACTGGTAAAATTTCAAGCTCCTAGCTTTAGCCGTTTTGGCTGGGCGTTGATGATGAGTCAGTCAGTCAGTCAGTCAATCACTTATCACCAAGCTCATTTATATATATACTAGCAAAATGCCCGCTACTTCGTATGCGGAAAGCATATAAAAAAGGAATAAACAATATATAATATGGAAATGACAAACACTGAAAATTTGGTCGCACTAATACCAATTTTAATCAATATTTATTTTTATCTTAGTACTGTACGTACCCCTTAAGTTCGATTTTCAAAAAGATCAGCCGTATCTCACCCTTACACATTAACAGCGAGATCAACGTTGCACACCAATACACACCCTAACTCCAAAAAATAAAAATTCCAGCACTGTCCCTACACCCAAAAACAAATTGAGTACCATTAAGTAATTTTGCTATACTTATGGTACGCATTTCGACGACATATCTCAGCCATACACGGACATTAATACAAAATAATTACAGTAAATTCCATAATAATTACAGTAATTCCAAATCTCAAGATTCCAGCTGTATCCGTTCGTCCAATTCCAAATTGTACCAAACTTAGTATCAAGTCGAACTCTTCGTATCCATAAGTAAGATTTTCCAAAACTACCTCAATCCTTCACTTTAGTAGTAATCTTACTTCCAAATTTCAGGATTCAAACTTTATCCGTTAAACCAAATTAAAATTGTAAAAAAAATTAGAACAATTTAGAATTTTCGTACCAATTTTCAAAACTTCCTCAACGCAACATGGCTACAATAATCATACTTTCAAATTGCAGGATTCCACCGCTATCCGTTCACCTACATACAAATTGTATTAAATTTAGTACCATAAGTTTGCTTTTTCAAAACAACCTGAATCCTACTTTTCGATTGTAATCGTAATTCCAAATTTCAGGATTCCAGCTCTATTAATTCACCCGAATCCAAATTGTATCAAATTTAGTACCATTTCTTTCCCAAACAAAAATTTCAGGATTCCAGGTCTACCCGTTCACCCAAATCCATATTGTACCATATTTAGTACCATACGTACGACTTTTCAAAATTTCCTCAATACTACACTCCTGCAGTAATCTTAACTCCTAATTCCAACACTATCCGTTTACTAAAATTCAAATTGTACCAAATTTAGTGGTTTTCTTACCCATAAGTACGAATTTCCAAAACTACCTCAATTCTACTGTCCGGCAGTAATCTTAGTTCCGTTCATCCAAATCCAAATTGTACCAAATTTAGTACCATTTAGTACTTTTCGTACCCAAAGGTACGAATTTCCAAAACTATCTCAATCCTACACCTCTACAGTAATCTTAATTCAAAACTTTAGGATTCCACCTTTATCCGTTCACCCAAATCCAAATTTATTACTGCTCGTAATCATAAATACGAACTTCCAAAACCATATCCTTATTTCAACGCCATTTCCCTACCTTGATTCCCATACCAAATTTGAAGATTCTAGCTTTATCCATTAAAAATATGCAATTGGTTCCAAATTTAGAAAGTTTTAGTACCTTTCGTACACTTATAGGTCGAGTTTCTAAATACCCTTTGGTACATCTTCCTAACTCTCCATCAATGACCACTCGTTCAAAATTTCAGAATTCTAGCTCTTCGCGTTTGCCTAATACAATGGATTCCATATTTAGTACACTTTAGCACTTTTCGTACCTTTCTACGACGAATTTCCAAAAACCCCTTTACACAAAAACAAATTGTACCAAATTCTGTACAATTCGATTTTCCAAAACAACCTTAATCCTTCACTTAAACAGTAACCATAATTCCAAATAACAGGATTCCACCGCTATCCGTGCACTCAAATCCAAGTTGTACCATTTGGTACATTTCGTACCCATAAGTACGAATTTCAAAAACTACTTCCATCTCAATCTTATACTCCAACAGCAGTCTGACCGAATTCCAGGATTCCAGCTCTATCCGTTCCCCCAAATCCAAATTGTATCACAGGTAGCACCACTTAGTAATTTTCGTACCCTTACTACCTCAGTCCTACACTCCAATAGTTATCTTAATTTCAAATTTCAGGACTCAAACACTATCCGTCACCCTAATCCAAATTCTACCTCTATAGCCTACCGCGAACGGGTTGCAAATTCTAACTCTTTCCGTTTACTAAAATTCATACTTTAAATTAAAATAAATAAAATTAAAATACTTAAAATTCAGGATTCCAGTTCTATCCGTTCACCCAAATCCAAATTGTAATAAATTTAGTACCATTTAGTACTATTCGTACACATAAATACGAATTTCCAAAATTTCCCCAATCCTATGCTCCAACAATAATCTCAATTTCAAATTTCAGGATTCCAGCTCTGTCCGTTCACTCGAATCCCTATTGTACCAAATTTAGTGCTTTTCGAACACATAAGTACGAATTTCCAAAACCACCCTCATATCTCAGTCCTACACTTCACAGTAATCTTAATTCCAAATTTCAGGTTTCCAGCTACATACATACGTTCACCCAAATCCAAATTGCACTAAATTTAGTACCATTTAGTACTTTTCGTACCCATAAGTACGAATTTTCAAAACTACCTCAATTCTACACCCCACCAGTAATCTCAATTCCAAATTTCGAGATTCCAACTATATCCGTTCACCCAAATCCCCATTGTCCCAAATTTAGTACCATTTAGTACTTTTCATTCTCATAAGTAAGAAATTCCAAAACTTCCCCAGTCCTACACTCCAACAGTAATATAAATTCCAAATTTAAGGAATCCAGCTCTATCCGTTCACCCAAATCCAAATTGTACTAAATTTAGTACCATTTAGTACTTTTCGTACACTCAAGTTTCCAAAAACCCTTTAGTGCATCTTTCTTACTCTTCATCTGTGATCCTCAGTCCAAATTTGAGGAATCAAACTCTATCCGTTCACCCAAATCAGATTCCAGAGCTATCCGTTCACCCAAATACCCATTATACAAAATTTAGTTCCATTTAGTACTTTCCGTACACATAATTACTAATTTCCAAAACCACCCTCATATCTCAATCCTACACTTCAACAGTAATATTAATTCCAAATTTCAGGTTTCCAGCTCTTTCCGTTCATTCAAATCCAAATGGTACTAAATTTAGTACCATTTAGTGCTTTTCGTACGCATAAGTACGAATTTTCAAAACTACCTCAATCCTACACCCCACCAGTAATCTCAATTCCAAATTTCGAGATTCCAGCTTTTATCCGTTCACACAAATCCCCATTGTATCAAATTTAGTACCATTTAGTACTTTTCATACACATAAGTACGAATTTCCAAAAGTTCTTCAATCCTACACTCCAACAGTAATCTCAATTCCAAATATCAGGATTCCAGCTCTATCTGTTCACCCAAATCCCTATTGTACCAAATTTAGTACTACTTAGTACTTTTCGTACACATAAGCACGAATTTCCAAAACTACCCTCATATCTCAATCTTACACTACAACAGTAACCTTAATTCCGAATTTCAGGTTTCCAGCTCTTTACGTTCACCCAAATCTAAATTGTACTACATTTAGTACCATTTAGTACTTTTCGTATACATGATTGGTAATTTTCCAAACCATTTCCTTTTAGAAGCACCACTTCCCAACGTTGATTTCCATACCAAATTCCTATATTGCTGGGGCCTATTATTGATTTCATTAATTATTTAGCGATTTCTTCAAATTACAGATGTTGAAATTGAACAGTTATGACTTTCATTGATTTGCAAACATTTAGTTATTCACGACATCTGTTGCAATGGAAGATAACAAATGTCTTGTCTTTCTATTATTTAGTGGTTTACGATAAAATAAGTGCGCCTAGAAGTAAACTACAAAATTTGAAATTATGTGTGATCGTTTACGGTATCATGAAGTTATAGCATTGTTAATTTGACACATGTCTTGCAGAGGGCCAACTAAGTGCATAAGTACGTAATAATAATGAAAAATAAGGATTTTTGTTGTAGTTATTTTTTGTGGTTCCAGGACGAATTTTCTAAAACCCGGCCTTATCTCGCACATTTGCATCAACAGTGACCCACTGGTAAAATTTCAAGGTCCTAGCTTTAGCGGTTTTGGCTGGGCGTTGATGATGAGTCAGTCAGTCAGTCAGTCAGTCAATCACTTATCACCAAGCTCATTTATATATATAGACTAGCAAAATGCCCGCTACTTCGTATGCGGAAAGCATATAAAAAAGGAATAAACAATATATAATATGGAAATGACAAACACTGAAAATTTGGTCGCACTAATACCAATTTTAATCAATATTTATTTTTATCTTAGTACTGTACGTACCCCTTAAGTTCGATTTTCAAAAAGATCAGCCGTATCTCACCCTTACACATTAACAGCGAGATCAACGTTGCACACCAATACACACCCTAACTCCAAAAAATAAAAATTCCAGCACTGTCCCTACACCCAAAAACAAATTGAGTACCATTAAGTAATTTTGCTATACTTATGGTACGCATTTCGACGACATATCTCAGCCATACACGGACATTAATACAAAATAATTACAGTAAATTCCATAATAATTACAGTAATTCCAAATCTCAAGATTCCAGCTGTATCCGTTCGTCCAATTCCAAATTGTACCAAACTTAGTATCAAGTCGAACTCTTCGTATCCATAAGTAAGATTTTCCAAAACTACCTCAATCCTTCACTTTAGTAGTAATCTTACTTCCAAATTTTAGGATTCAAACTCTATCCGTTAAACCAAATTAAAATTGTAAAAAAATTTAGAACAATTTAGAATTTTCGTACCAATTTTCAAAACTTCCTCAACGCAACATGGCTACAATAATCATACTTTCAAATTGCAGGATTCCACCGCTATCCGTTCACCTACATACAAATTGTATTAAATTTAGTACCATAAGTTTGCTTTTTCAAAACAACCTGAATCCTACTTTTCGATTGTAATCGTAATTCCAAATTTCAGGATTCCAGCTCTATTAATTCACCCGAATCCAAATTGTATCAAATTTAGTACCATTTCTTTCCCAAACAAAAATTTCAGGATTCCAGGTCTACCCGTTCACCCAAATCCATATTGTACCATATTTAGTACCATTTAGTACTTCTCGTACCCATACGTACGACTTTTCAAAATTTCCTCAATACTACACTCCTGCAGTAATCTTAACTCCTAATTCCAACACTATCCGTTTACTAAAATTCAAATTGTACCAAATTTAGTGGTTTTCTTACCCATAAGTACGAATTTCCAAAACTACCTCAATTCTACTGTCCGGCAGTAATCTTAGTTCCGTTCATCCAAATCCAAATTGTACCAAATTTAGTACCATTTAGTACTTTTCGTACCCAAAGGTACGAATTTCCAAAACTATCTCAATCCTACACCTCTACAGTAATCTTAATTCAAAACTTTAGGATTCCACCTTTATCCGTTCACCCAAATCCAAATTTATTACTGCTCGTAATCATAAATACGAACTTCCAAAACCATATCCTTATTTCAACGCCATTTCCCTACCTTGATTCCCATACCAAATTTGAAGATTCTAGCTTTATCCATTAAAAATATGCAATTGGTTCCAAATTTAGAAAGTTTTAGTACCTTTCGTACACTTATAGGTCGAGTTTCTAAATACCCTTTGGTACATCTTCCTAACTCTCCATCAATGACCACTCGTTCAAAATTTCAGAATTCTAGCTCTTCGCGTTTGCCTAATACAATGGATTCCATATTTAGTACACTTTAGCACTTTTCGTACCTTTCTACGACGAATTTCCAAAAACCCCTTTACACAAAAACAAATTGTACCAAATTCTGTACAATTCGATTTTCCAAAACAACCTTAATCCTTCACTTAAACAGTAACCATAATTCCAAATAACAGGATTCCAGCGCTATCCGTGCACTCAAATCCAAGTTGTACCATTTGGTACATTTCGTACCCATAAGTACGAATTTCAAAAACTACTTCCATCTCAATCTTATACTCCAACAGCAGTCTGACCGAATTCCAGGATTCCAGCTCTATCCGTTCCCCCAAATCCAAATTGTATCACAGGTAGCACCACTTAGTAATTTTCGTACCCTTACTACCTCAGTCCTACACTCCAATAGTTATCTTAATTTCAAATTTCAGGACTCAAACACTATCCGTCACCCTAATCCAAATTCTACCTCTATAGCCTACCGCGAACGGGTTGCAAATTCTAACTCTTTCCGTTTACTAAAATTCATACTTTAAATTAAAATAAATAAAATTAAAATACTTAAAATTCAGGATTCCAGTTCTATCCGTTCACCCAAATCCAAATTGTAATAAATTTAGTACCATTTAGTACTATTCGTACACATAAATACGAATTTCCAAAATTTCCCCAATCCTATGCTCCAACAATAATCTCAATTTCAAATTTCAGGATTCCAGCTCTGTCCGTTCACTCGAATCCCTATTGTACCAAATTTAGTGCTTTTCGAACACATAAGTACGAATTTCCAAAACCACCCTCATATCTCAGTCCTACACTTCACAGTAATCTTAATTCCAAATTTCAGGTTTCCAGCTACATACATACGTTCACCCAAATCCAAATTGCACTAAATTTAGTACCATTTAGTACTTTTCGTACCCATAAGTACGAATTTTCAAAACTACCTCAATTCTACACCCCACCAGTAATCTCAATTCCAAATTTCGAGATTCCAACTATATCCGTTCACCCAAATCCCCATTGTCCCAAATTTAGTACCATTTAGTACTTTTCATTCACATAAGTAAGAAATTCCAAAACTTCCCCAGTCCTACACTCCAACAGTAATATAAATTCCAAATTTAAGGAATCCAGCTCTATCCGTTCACCCAAATCCAAATTGTACTAAATTTAGTACCATTTAGTATTTTCGTACACTCAAGTTTCCAAAAACCCTTTAGTGCATCTTTCTTACTCTTCATCTGTGATCCTCAGTCCAAATTTGAGGAATCAAACTCTATCCGTTCACCCAAATCGAAACTGTACCAAATTTAATGCTATTTAGTATTTTTCGTACCCTATGTACGAATTTCCAAAACTTCCACAATACTAAACTCCACCAGTAATCTCAGTTCCAAATTTCGAGATTCCAGAGCTATCCGTTCACCCAAATACCCATTATACAAAATTTAGTTCCATTTAGTACTTTCCGTACACATAATTACTAATTTCCAAAACTTACTCCTACACTTCAACAGTAATATTAATTCCAAATTTCAGGTTTCCAGCTCTTTCCGTTCATTCAAATCCAAATGGTACTAAATTTAGTACCATTTAGTGCTTTTCGTACGCATAAGTACGAATTTTCAAAACTACCTCAATCCTACACCCCACCAGTAATCTCAATTCCAAATTTCGAGATTCCAGCTTTTATCCGTTCACACAAATCCCCATTGTATCAAATTTTCTTCAAATTACAGATGTTGAAATTGAACAGTTATGACTTTCATTGATTTGCAAACATTTAGTTATTCACGACATCTGTTGCAATGGAAGATAACAAATGTCTTGTCTTTCTATTATTTAGTGGTTTACGATAAAATAAGTGCGCCTAGAAGTAAACTACAAAATTTGAAATTATGTGTGATCGTTTACGGTATCATGAAGTTATAGCATTGTTAATTTGACACATGTCTTGCAGAGGGCCAACTAAGTGCATAAGTACGTAATAATAATGAAAAATAAGGATTTTTGTTGTAGTTATTTTTTGTGGTTCCAGGACGAATTTTCTAAAACCCGGCCTTATCTCGCACATTTGCATCAACAGTGACCCACTGGTAAAATTTCAAGGTCCTAGCTTCAGCGGTTTTGGCTGGGCGTTGATGATGAGTCAGTCAGTCAGTCAGTCAGTCAATCACTTATCACCAAGCTCATTTATATATATAGATAGATATATATATACACTCGTATATATACGGTGGCGGCCACCTAATTAGGGACAATAAATCCAGATTAATAGATTACTCGAATTCATTCAAAAATGTGAAGATTTGTATGAAATAAATTTTGTATATAAGGTATTGGTATAAGCACTATCGAGTGATGTTAAAACATTCTGATATTCCCAATATTTGGGGAAGGACATCCCACTTTTCTAAAAATGGTTCATATTAGCTGGCCAAGCTAATTAGGGACATTAGTAGTAAAATCAACTTAACGTTAATTGGAACACACTTTCATAATAGAATTGTTTGCATTTAGTAAGTTAATAGTGTATTTATATGATTTCATGCTTTCCCCCTCCGCAAGTCTTTTAAAGGACCGAAGTATTATTATAATATATAATAATGTGCTTTTGGACTTATTTTCCTTTAATGCACCACTAATATGCAGAGTTTTTTTGTCTCTCTGACCAAAAATGATAATTTTAGTAACCCCAGACATCATTCCGAACCATTCACTTCAATTACCGCACTATATTGGGTGTACATTTATCCTTAAATTACTTATTAACCAGTTTGGATGAATTACTAGGGTAAAAATCCTATTTCAAGGATTAGATATGATGATTTTTTAAATCAATAAAATATGGCAATCTGATCACTAGCATGCTGACATAATGTGTTAAAATGTTTTGCACTTATTTCAACATCTGGAGTTTTTCGGCATGGAGGAATATTTGCAAGGGCGTAACCAGGATCAAATCTAGGGGTGGCGACTTATCATTTTTTTTTTGGGTGATGTGTACAGTTTTTATTTAGGTACATACCTAATGAAAAACAAGTAAAAAGCTTCCACCACAAAATATTCAGAATTTATGTGGAATATTTAGTTTTCTTTCCGTTATGAAAGTTCTGTTGGCCACGATTTTAGGTGAATTGCGTTAACCAATTCCTTGAAAATTGGCGGTATCGTTGGCGGGGTATACCAAAACGTGGACCTATGTCCGCAACTATTGGCGTAGAAGTGTTTTGATCACTACGAACACTTAATGCTAAATTGCACACAATTTAGAGAGAAAATGTAAATAAAAATAAAAATGTTGAATGGGAGGTACCAGAAGGACTGGATTTATATGGAATATATCCGACTTGATGAAATATTGTAATACGATTTGCAAATTTTGGACCAAATCGATTGCTCCCTTTGAGAGTTTTCGTTGTTTAAAAAAAGCGATTTGAATCGAAACACCCTAAGAATGCGCGATGTCTCTATTTATCTGTTTAACCCATTTCGTCGTAATTGGTGTTCGATTTTTCGAATTTTAAACAACTTTTAGTACGTATATTAAGTCTTCTCTGTCAGCAAATAAAAAAAATCTTCCCTCCTCCTCGATGGTAGGGGTGCATTTTCGAAGGCTATATTTCTGGATACTTTTTTAAATTAATTTTAAAAAATTGAAAAAAAAAAAATTAAAATTGAAAAGTAATCACGGTGATTTATTACCAATACATAAAACCGTCTCACAAAACATAAAGAAGATGATTTAGACGCACAAGCAGGACTTTACATATGTGCAAAGTTGACTGTTCGAAATTGTCATAAATGTCAGTGGCTATATCAAAACGTGGAAATGTATGGACAAATTAGGCGAAGAGTTCTTATAACCCCATAGAAGACTAAATATTAAATTTCAGCCATTTCTGTAGGATAGCCGTACTATCCTACAATATCCTGAAAACCCCTAAAATCGAGAGGTATCGTTTTAGTTTGGTTACATAAAACATGAACTAGTGCTCACAAATTTCTGGATAGAAGTATAGTAGGTCCCAAGAAGACTAAATATGTATTAAATTACTTCCGTTTCTATATATGATAATGCAGCTAAACTCCTGAAAAATCGGGCGGTACCGTTCTATGGGGGGTAATCCAAAACGTGAACCAGCACTGACACATTTCCGGGGAAAGTTTTGTAGGCCCAAAGAAGACTCTATACTACTCTTTAATAATTTTTTGTTCACTCTGGTCCATACTTTGCACATCGTAATATTTCTACGCGACATAGATCGTCCAAACATACTTTACATTTTGACATCACAAACAATTAAGAGGCGGTCTCACTTGTATTGAAAGGAGTGCCAAAAATAGTTCTAATGGAGCTACCGCCTCGAAATTTTAAACATAGTTCTACAACGAGGCAAGATGATAGAAAAAATGTGAGTGGATGTAGGTCCACATTTAGGTATAGCCCCTATATAAAGGTGTATTTTTTAAATAAAAAACACGGAGTCTTCCAAATACTCCCAACATTAGTACAACTCAACATAAATTTATAGTACTGATTTCAAATGTACCAGAAAATTTATTTACAAAGAATTTATTTTTAAGGAAGTTAGAAAACTATGTATGAACATATTTTTACGTAAAAACATTGGCAATGCTATCAACTATAAATTTAAATCTGGAAATTGTACATTTACCTCTTTATTTTTTTTTATAATTTCATTCATAAGCTGCGAATGCTTTTCAACTTTTTCGACTTTACTTGACATATTACCGCCATAAATTGGCAAAAATTTTACTGGATATTAACAAATTGATGTGCTTAGGTAATATTTATTTCAATCGGAATCAAATTTGCTGCCATAAATTTTAGATTTTTGTCCACGGGCCCAACCACAGTGCGATATGGCACTCTTCGAACATAAACTAATTTTGGACCGATATAATGAAAACTTCTTTAAAAAATGTTTAATTTTGGTTGAATATATATGTCAATCTATACTATATCGACTCCGAATTTTATCCTGATAACAAATATGTATACTTTATAGGGTTGCAAATAAGTATTTTAATGCGTTACAAACGGAAAAATATACCCTCCATTCTTTGGTGGAGGGTATAAAAATTGCATAATAATAATAATAAAAATAATAATAATAATAATTGTTCCACAAACAT
Source organism: Musca autumnalis (assembly GCF_047663935.1). Lineage (NCBI taxonomy): Eukaryota > Metazoa > Arthropoda > Insecta > Diptera > Muscidae > Musca > Musca autumnalis. The sequence continues at coordinate 70,809 of NW_027411731.1, forward strand.
CCCAGAAGGCACCCCGATTCATATTAGCTCAATGATATGGGACCTACTGTAGAAAGATTGTATTAGAATATCAATGCATATTCACTCTATATTGAAAACGAAGTACTTTCAGTAATATTCCGTAAAAGTATATCCCTCCTGATTAAGTAATCAGGTGTAATGCATAACAAAGCTTGCTTTTTTCTTTCAACAAGTTTATTTTTGGAAGCGTACTGTCTCCTTTAGTCGTATATTTTACGCATAAATCATTCCCACACATTTTAGGGAATATTTACCACTGTAGAATATGACGGCCCCTCCAGGATATCCGCATTTCTTTTCAAAAAATTATGTTTTGATGACTCGAGGTGTACAAAAGTTTATAAAATCGTGATGAAATTGCCACTCGGGATATCCGGAAATGCGGCTCACTACTGGAAATGCCTGTTTTATAACTCCTTTGTAAATTGTCGTGCGTATATATACAATTTAGAAAATGGTCTTCCATTCAATAAACGCAAAAAACAATAGTTATATAGTTATGCAATTGGTTACCTTATGAGGAGAGTCCCTTATAATTATGAATTACTTGGGCGTCAATTTCTTTTACCTCAAATACGCACGACATATTTTACAGTGGTAAATATTCCCTAAAATGTATGGGAATGATTTATACGTAAAATATGCGACTAAAGGAGACAGTACGCTTCCAAAAATAAACTTGTTGAAAGAAAAAAGCAAGCTTTGTTATGCATTACATATGATGTTTTAAAGAATCGCTGCCAAAGCAGGATATACGTGTGTATCCTTAATCAGGACGGATATAATTTTAATGAATAAAGTTCTTCGTTTTCAATATAGAGTGAATATGCATCGATATTCTAATACAATCTTTCTGTATTCCCAAGTTTTAAATCCAAATGAGCCAAATTTTTTACTTCAATTTATTAGTTTATTTTGTTTTCCTTGTATAATTCTTACACAAATTGGATTCGAATGCAAATGAATGTCTAAGTTTACTCCAAACACATGAAGCAAAATATAATAAAACTTAAAAACTTCATATCTTGTATAATTCGGAAAAAAATGGAGGTTGAAAAAAATTTAGCAGGGGGTTCTATTCAAGTGAGCGGCAGTGTATCATGTATTTTTCAACAGAATTCAAAGTTTGCTTACAAATAATAAATTATGTTTGGTATCTTCTAAGCAGCCAAGAGCAGGAGGAAAAGCATTTTCCTATTTTTAATGCGTTTTTACACATCTATGACTATAACCGCTTTTAACAAAATATAGCTTACTCCAAAGATATTAGTCGTCCATTTGCCGTTATTAAATTTAAAAAATAGTATATCTAAACAACTGCATTTTTTTTATAATTTTTCAAACTTTTTTGACGACTTGTCTGGGGTTACTAAAAATATAATTTTTGTTATTAAGAGCCAAATAAATATAATTTTTTGCTGCATTAACGGAAAATAAGGCCTAAAGCACATTATTAGGGATTATAGTTATACTACGGTCCCTTGAAGGACTTGTGGTGGGTGTAAAACATGAAATCAGTTGAATACACTATAAACTAACTAATACAAGCAATTGTTGTACAAAAATGTGCATCAGTCAACATTAAAGTCGATTTTACTACTAATGTCCCTAATTAGCTGGCCAGGCTAATATGGACCATTTTCAGAAAAGTGGGTTGTACTTCCCCCACATATGGGGAATCTCAGTACGTTTTGACATCAGTCAATAATGCTTCTAACAATACTTTATATAGAAAATTTATTTAATCAAAATCTTCACATTTTTAAATTAAATCCATATATAATTTATAATTACACTCTATTACAGAGAGTAATGTTTTTCAAAACGAACTGACAGTGTTGCAAAATTTTACTGATCGCTACCAATATCATGATTTCATCCCGGCGATGGGAATTATCAATTGGCTTCTCAGTTTTTGAAAGGATGCCTTTTTAGCGAAAAACCGAACTCTTTAAGGGTCTAGTATTCTCATATGAATGAGAATCACACTCACTTTTCGGCTTTTCCAAAGAAACACCAAAATCAAAATATTTTGCAACATGTCAGCACGTATCAACTAAGAATTCTTCGAATTCTGTGAGTTGAAAAGAACACCAACACAGTTGCCTGTGAGGTTGTTATTGGTATTTTGTTTTTATGTTTTTAACAAAGCTCCATTCATTCGCCCGTGCCTCGGCTGTTTTTTGTTTGTTTTGTTTATTGTTGAAGATTCAATCTCATTTTCGATTGTTTGAGTGGAGTGTTCCCCCATTGTCTCAACTTCATTTATTACCCTCTATTACAGAGAGTAATGTTTTTCAAAATGAACTGACAGTGTTGCAAAATTTTACTGATCGCTACCAATATCATGATTTCATCCCGGCGAAGGGAATTATCAATTGGCTTCTCAGTTTTTGAAATGATGCCTTTTTAGCGAAAAACCGAACTCTTTAAGTGTCTAGTATTCTCATATGAATGAGAATCACACTCACTTTTCGGCTTTTCCAAAGAAACACCAAAATCAAAATATTTTGCAACATGTCAGCACGTATCAACTAAGAATTCTTCGAATTCTGTGAGTTGAAAAGAACACCAACACAGTTGCCTGTGAGGTTGTTATTGGAATTTTGTTTTTATGTTTTTAACAAAGCTCCATTCATTCGCCCGTGCCTCGGCTGTTTTTTGTTTGTTTTGTTTATTGTTGAAGATTCAATCTCATTTTCGATTGTTTGAGTGGAGTATTCCCCATTGGCTCAACTTCATTTATTACCCTCTATTACAGAGAGTAATGTTTTTCAAAACGAACTGACAGTGTTGCAAAATTTTACTGATCGCTACCAATATCATGATTTCATCCCGGCGAAGGGAATAATCAATTGGCTTCTCAGTTTTTGAAATGATGCCTTTTTAGCGAAAAACCGAACTCTTTAAGTGTCTAGTATTCTCATATGAGTGAGAATCACACTCACTTTTCGGCTTTTCCAAAGAAACACCAAAATCAAAATATTTTGCAACATGTCAGCACGTGTCAACTAAGAATTCTACGAATTCTGTGACTTGAAAAGAACACCAACACAGTTGCCTGTGAGGTTGTTATTGGAATTTTGTTTTTATGCTTTTAACAAAGCTACATTCATCGGCCTTGCCTCGGCTGTTTTTTGTTTGTTTTGTTTTTTGTTGAAGATTCAATCTCATTTTCGATTGTTTGAGTGGAGTATTCCCCCATTGGCTCAACTTCATTTATTAACCTCTATTACAGAGAGTAATGTTTTTCAAAACGAACTGACAGTGTTGCAAAATTTTACTGATCGCTACCAATATCATGATTTCATCCCGGCGAAGGGAATTATCAATTGGCTTCTCAGTTTTTGAAATGATAGAGGGTAATAAATGAAGTTGAGCCAATGGGGGAATACTCCACTCAAACAATCGAAAATGAGATTGAATCTTCAACAATAAACAAAACAAACAAAAAACAGCCGAGGCAAGGGCGAATGAATGGAGCTTTGTTAAAAACATAAAAACTAAAGTAGATATATGGGGAGGATTCAGAATCAATTAAAAAACTCAAATTACAAGTCATATAGTAATTAAAAGTATCAAATTACATATCTTAAGTAAACAAATGGGGTAAAAAGTTGCAGACTCATTTATAAAGTAAACAAACAGCATACCATGAGATGGGGTGACCGTGGGAAATTCTTGGAATTCCTTATGCTGGGGGAAGCATGTCCACTATCAACGTGGGTGGCTTCGTTTGTCCGTCCGTCTGTCCGTAAGCATGCTGGATCGTGTCCATGATCAATTTGGGTGGTCTCGTTTGTCCGTCTGTCTGTTGATTGATCTAATTATGAAACATTGACCATTGTTGAGGCATTGTGTTTATTGTATGTTTGTGTGTATGTCGTTTGGTTCCTTTTGCTTTGCATTGGATCAGCAGCCACGATAGCTTTATTGTATGTTTGTGTGTATATCGTTTGGTTCTTTTGCTTTACTTTAAGTCAGAGGACAAGTGTACTGAGTATTTGCTGTGTGTTTGTATATGAATTCGATCGATCTTCTCGATTTGTTTATTATTATTATTCGATGAAGGCGACAAAGTCTTTAATATTTAATTGAAGGGTGGATTGAATTTTTGGTTGATTCAAATTGAGCTTGTCAATGGATTTGGATACGAATGCAAATATGATTGGGGGAGTTAAGGGGGAAAGGGGAACCAATGTGTACAAATGAGAAATCGATGACCATTGTTGAAAAATATGTATGCATGTGTGACCGTGGGAAATTCTTGGAATTCAGTCTGTCTGTCCGTAATGTAACAAATAACAGGTGTTACCATGGGGCAATTCTTGGAATTCCGTCCGTCCGCCCGTCCGCGTGACCGTAGGAACTTTTTGCAATTCCGTCTGTCCGTAAGCATGCTGAATCGTGTCCATGATCAACGTGGGTGGTCCTGTTTGTCCGTCCGTCTCTCCGTCCGTTTGCCAGTTAATTGATCTAATTTCCTAATGTTGTGAAATAAATGACGTCATCATTTGGGTTTAAATAATTATGATTGAAACTGTACGCAACAAGCATTTCTTTGAGCGCATAAATCGAAACGATCAAAATGAATTCATTTGGATCTTTTCGATTTGTTTATTTCAGAAGTTAAGTAAAGAATTGGCATATTGGATCGAAGGGATGGTTTGTTATATTAAAGTATATGTGGGTGCGTGTGTATGTTTGATTCTTTGCAGTTATGAGGAATGTTTTGGCATTATGTTGTAGCAATTTTTATGAGTAAGAGGTTGAAAGGGGAAAGCAAGCATCGAATGTTTTAAGATTAGCTAGAGCATTAACCATATGTTTGTATGAATGTTGCCCTTTGATTGAAGCAGTGACCATTGTTGAAGCAATGAGTTTATATGTACATATGTTTGTGTGTATGCCGTATGTTTCCTTTGCTTTGCATTGGGTAGCATCCACGATCGCTTTATTGTATGTTTGTGTGTATGTCGTTTGGTTCTTTTCCCTTTGCTTTAATTGTCGCCTTTAACGAAAGCAAAATGTGACAAGTGCCTGTGATTAGGGAAGTTAAGGGGGATGGGGGAACCAATGTGTCCAAATAATAAATCGATGACCATTGTTGAGGCATAGCGTTTGTATGTACGTCAGTCCAGCTTACTTTAAATTTATGCTGTGTATGTTTGCATTAAACCAAAAGGAGGAATCATTGAACTTTCATTCAGTATTACACAATATCGGATTTGTTTTGATTAAATGTTATGAAACTAGGTTATTGGACTTTTTTTAAAGACGACACAACGTCTGGTTCTTTAAACCCTGTATGTATGTATAAATGTATGTATATTTGTGGTTATATTGACCTTGAAAATGAATATGTTTAGATTATGACGTTGATTTCCTTACCTCTGTGTATGGAAAAGTGAAGATAGGTTTATTTTAGGAGAGTGAAGGGTTAAAAGGGAATAGCGAAAAAAATAAATCAATCTTTACAAATAAGAAATCGACAAGAACTTTTAGTTGGCTTAACATATGTATGCTTAATGAATTCCACAATATTGTGAAATTCATGTTCTTTTCGATTTTTTTATTTTAAAAGTCAAACTAGGAATCGTCAAAGACTTGAATATGGAATTGTAGGGGTGATTTGGATATAAGTGGATCTTTGCAGTTGTGAAGAATGTATGACATTAATGCTCCACATGAATTCGTTAGATTTTTTAGATATGTTTGTTTTGGAAGTCAAGTTAAGATTCGGGTTATTGGAATATACAAATGTGGGTGCGTGTGTATGTTTTATTCTTTACAGTTATAAGGAAAGTATGGAATTATGCTGCAACACTGGTTACATTATGATTAAGGGATTTGAAGAGGGAATGCAGGGAAAGAATAGAATTTGCTTTAAGCTTTGTTTAAGCATTGTTCTGCGACGATTCGATTATTATGTATGACCATCAACTTGATGTTGTTATATGTTTACATTAAAACAAAAGGAGGAATCATTGAACTTTCATTCACAGTTACTCAATATCCAATTTGTTATTATTATGGATTATTGGACCTTTTTTAAAGATATGAAATGTGGCTGGAACATCAAATAGAAGCAAAAGTATGCTTCAACTTGACCTTGAAATAACATTTGAAAATATGCTTATGTTGCTTTTCATCACAACATCTAAATGTCACCCCATTTCTCTGCAATTTAATACACAAATTATGAAAAACATAAATCTCACTCTTCATTCAAATTTTCGATCTATAAATGCACACCTATATTATAATAATTTTATTAGTCAGAAACATACTTTCAAACTGTTACAATATGGATTCTCAATATATACTTCCTGAAATCTTCAAGGAAAGCACATTAAGGGTGTCGAAGGATATCGAAGCAGACAAATATTTGTTAAGAATAACGGATGAAATTCAGGCGGAATTCTATATAACACATGGTTTAAAAACGGACAGAAACAGAATCCTTAAGCATTTAAAAAGGTTGGAGAAAATCACAAATGCCAATAATAATTGAATTTAAATGATTATTAATAAATAAGAAACAAACAAATATATTTGTTGCATATTTTTTGGGGGAGGAGAATGCAATGGATTATGTATAATTGCCATCTTCTAATCTAAAATTTTGTCCCTGTGTTTAGAGAAAATGTGACAACACTATACACAGTTACTATTTCGTGCCACAGCTCGCTTTTCGCTTCAACAAATTCTTATTATAGCTCACCCTATCCCTAATTTGGTTCAACAGCTCCTCTCATAGAGTTAAACAGCTTCATATTATAACTTAAGAGCTCCTAATCTTACTCAACAGTTTCGTACTCAACCCTCTTCACTTAAGATCGAACCTCTTAATACAAGGAACACATTTTAATAGTTATCAAACATACCATGTGCTTCAAATTTATGAAAGTTAAAAAAGCAAGCAAATAAATATTAGTGTACCTCACTCAAATTGAAAATTCGAAGGAAAAGAAACTTCAACAATGCCATCTAGGGGTTGAGCTATCGATACCTAAATTATTACGAAGATATTATAAATGCTGACTTGTGTGCATAACTGTACCATATTACTCATTAAAACAAAAAAATGAAATAAAAAACAATGATATTCAGAAGACCATAGATTGCATTTATTATATAAAACCCTATATGTATGTATATATAGTTTTGTCGTCTTGGACAGTCATTTCTTTTGATGTATTCCTTTTATATGTAATATAAACATTAAACCCCTATAAAAGTTTGGTTAGACTCGGAAACTATATTCAGTTTTCAAAATTCCTTAAAGGAGTGAGACATTTCATCAAGAAAAGTAAGAAACCTAAAAATGGTCAGTAATATCAACGGAGAGCTAGGAGTTGAGTTCGAGAATGAAACAGGTTCGAAAACATTTGTTGCAATATGTTAGACCATTACGAGGCAACACAAAATACACAACAACAAATTGAATTATTTGAAAATGGACTACGAGTTTGAGGCTGCTTGCGTAAAAGCTGTAAATGAATTCGAGGCAAAGTATAATGAATCTCTGCTAGTGGAAACCGATGCTGAAGGAAAGGAGAACGAAACCCGAACAAACCAATCTTTGGAGAATTCAGCAGAAGATTATCCGTATATACCAGAAGCACAAAACGTATGGGCATTGGGTGAAAACGATCCATGGTTTATAGTTTAGCCGACGACACTCAAGCTTTTGATATGTATATTAGAGATGACTAAATAAATGAATAATATTGTTTGTCTACAAAATATAAAGTATTTTCTTTTTTGTTCTAGGATAATAAACAATAGAAAAGGTGAATACACATCTGCGGCAATTATGAACATTTAAGCATGATTGTAAAATATTAAAGATGCATGTGGTGTTGAGGTTGGTTTCAGGTTAGGTTGGCTTGGGTTCGGGTTACGTTGGGTTCGGGTTAGGTTGGATTCGAGTTAGGTTGGATTCGGGTTAGGTTGGGTTCGTGTTAGGGTTAGGTTCGGGTTAGGTTGGGTTCGGGTTAGGTTGGGTTCGGGTTAGGTTGGATTCAGGTTGGGTTGGGTTTCAAGTTAGGTTGGGTTAAGATCAAGGGATACACTATTTATATTGTGACAATATCCCACATTTAACAGTAGAACTCTAACTAAGGAAGAAGAAATGTTGAAACGATTGGTTCAATCCCGCAATGTTTTGAAAAGAAAATTTCAAAACATTAAAAAGGGAGAACAAGCAAGAACAACCAAATTAGAAAATACCTTCAAACCAATAACAGATGAACTAAACAAATTAGTTAAAACCACAAGTGAAAATGCATCCAAATATGTACATGATATCCCAAGACAAAAAATAAGCATGAATATGAGAAAACACCGTTTTCCAGTATCAAGAAACATAAGGAAGATTTTAAAAACGAAATCACTGCAAACGATGAAGAGTACGAAGAAGATAATAATCAAGATGAGTCAAGCAACGATTAGGGTGGAGAAGAATCTTTTCATTCTGATCATGATGATTATGATTATGAAAACAATCTTCTTCAATTGAAAATCAATAATAATCTGGACACTGTATACGGTCCACATAAAGATGTTAATGGGGAATGGAAATTTGGAGATAAACCTTAGAAATAAATAATGAAAAAATTATCGTAGGAAACCAGAATTGGGCACACACACCCGGCTTATTTGAACTCCTATTTCATCAAAAACCCAAAAACTACGATGAATCAGAGTTGGAGATATATAAAAAATTTTATTGGGCTCAAATGCACATAAAGTAAACTACAGCCATAATGAACGTGTAAAATCTAACAAAGGATATAAATACACCAATATAATAAAGAAGATAATCGATGGCACTCATACTGGTAAAGGCCTAATGAGAGTAAATTCCGAAAAACCTCAATATGTATATTGGAACGATCCCAATGTCCTTGTTGAACGACTAAAGCGGTTGGTGGAATCAAATCAAAATGGAAAATATGATCATACAAATGAGATGGTTTCTATAATTGAAGAACTACGAGAGGCAGATATTATATATTAGTTATTCAAATGTGTACACTGCGATTACGAAATACAGTATCGGCCAAAACTAAAGCACCCCCTCAGTAATTTTTTTTGAAATGAGAATTTTTTTATCAAAACTAAATTATAAATTTATTTTTTATTTTTCTTTTAATTTATTTATATCTTTATAATTGAAATATACAAAAATAAGGAGATCAGAATTTAATAAACAAAAGTTAAAATTCAAAAAAACATTTTAGGTCGCAAATATAAGCGGACAAAACTAAAGCACCCCCCCCCATTTTGAGGTACAACAAAAACTATTGAAATCAATATTTCGTTGTTTATCCTTTATTCTGGATGACACAATCACATCTTTTAGGCATAGAGGATACTAAATTATTAATTATTGCAGGCGAAATAAGCGATTTTCGGAAATTTTGCTTAAATCCTCAAAATACTGAAAATCGGAAGTTACCGTTATATGGGGTTTTGTGACCACTAGGAACCCTAAGAACCAAATTACAGCTAATTTAGTAGGAAAATGTGGCTTAAAATATCCAAAATACCGAAGTTCGGAAAGTACCGCTATAAGGGGGCTATACCAAAACATTAACCGTTATTGTTCATATTCATCCAAAAATGATGCTACAGCATTCTCTGGTCAAATACTAAATCCCTTAGGTTTAAAAATTAGCAAAAAAAAACGATTGCAGAAGAACGGTAGACGCCGGCTTATTCAGTCGACGACCAGCAACTTCCGCCTCCATATTTTACAGCGTCTTTGCAATATTTAGGATTTAACGGTTGCCCATTTGGTCCAAGCCTTTTACCATCTGAATACTTTAAATTAAACATAGATTCATCGGAAAACAGTTCAAATGGGTCTTGGCAAATGCCAGTCTGGCTCCTTCATTTTAGTCGATATAAAAGGTTTTTTTTGCTAGTCGTCGACTGAATAATCCGGCGTCTATCGTTTTTCTGAAATTCGTTCTTCTGCCAATTTTTAAACGTTAGCGTATTGTATTTGACTAGTGGATGCTGTAGCATCATTTTGGATGAATATGAACAATATCGGCTAATGTTTTGGTATAGCCCCCTTATAGCGGTACCTTCCGATCTTCGGTATTTCGGATATTTAAGCCACATTTTCCAACTAAATTAGCTGTAATTGGGTACTTAGGGTTCCTAGTGGTCACAAAACATATCCACCAAAAATCGTGGACCTGGGTTCACGTTTGGGTATAGCCTCCATATAACGGTAACTTCCGATTTTCAGTATTTCATGTCTTTAAAAAGGTCCAAAAATCCATAATAATAACAAATTGGATATTGAGTAATACTGAATGAAAGTTCAATGATTCCTCCTTTTGTTTTAATGTAAACATATAACAACATCAAGTTGATGGTCATACATAATAATGCCTCAACAATGATCATTGCTTCAATCGAATAGTCGCAGAACAATGCTTAAACAAAACTTAAAGCAAATTCTATTCTTTCCCTGCATTCCCCCTTCAAATCCCTTAATCATAATGTAACCAGTTTTGCAGCATAATTCCATACTTTCCTTATAACTGTAAAGAATAAAACATACACACGCACCCACATTTGTATATTCCAATAACCCGAATCTTTATTTGACTTCCAAAACAAACATATCTAAAAAATCTAACGAATTCATGTGGAGCATTAATGTCATACATTCTTCACAACTGCAAAGATCCACTTATATCCAAATCACCCCTAAAATTACATATTCAAGTCTTTGACGATTCCTAGTTTGACTTTTAAAATAAAAAAATCGAAAAGAACATGAATTTCACAATATTGTGGAATTCATTAAGCATACATATGTTAAGCCAACTAAAAGTTCTTGTCGATTTCTTATTTGTAAAGATTGATTTCTTTTTTTCGCTATTCCCTTTTCCCCCTTCAGTCTCCTAAAAAAAAATATTTACTTTTCCATACACAGAGGTAAGGAAATCAACGCCATAATCTAAACATATTCATTTTCAAGGTCAATATAACCACAAATATACATACATTTATACATACATACAGGATTTAAAGAACCAGACGTTGTGTCGTTTTTAAAAAAAGTCCAATAACCTAGTTTCATAACATTTAATCAAAACAAATCCGATATTGTGTAATACTGAATGAAAGTTCAATGATTCCTCCTTTTGGTTTAATGCAAGCATACACAGCATAAATTTAAAGTAAGCTGGACTGACGTACATACAAACGCTATGCCTCAACAATGGTCATCGATTTATTATTTGGACACATTGGTTCCCCCATCCCCCTTAACTTCCCTAATCACAGGCACTTGTCACATTTTGCTTTCGTTAAAGGCGACAATTAAAGCAAAGGGAAAAGAACCAAACGACATACACACAACATACATAAAGCGATCGTGGCTGCTAATCCAATGCAAAGCAAAAGAAACATGCGGCATACACACAAACATATGTACATATAAACTCATTGCTTCAACAATGGGTCACTGCTTCAATCGAAGGGCAACATTCATACAAACATATGGTTAATGCTCTAGCTAATCTTAAAACATTCGATGCTTGCTTTCCCCTTTCAACCTCTTACTCATAAAAATTGCTACAACATAATGCCAAAACATTCCTCATAACTGCAACGAATCAAACATACACACGCACCCACATATACTTTAATATAACAAACCATCCCTTCAATCCAATATTCAAGTCTTTGCCAATTCTTTACTTAACTTCTGAAATAAACAAATCGAAAAGATCCAAATGAATTCATTTTGATCGTTTCGATTTATGCGCTCAAAGAAATGCTTGTTGCGTATAGTTTCAATCGTAATTATTTAACCCAAATGATGACGTCATTTATTTCACAACATTAGAAATTATATCAATTAACTGGCAAACGGACGGAGAGACGGACGGACAAACAAGACCACCCACGTTGATCATGGACACGATTCAGCATGCTTACGGACAGACGGAATTCCAAAAAGTTCCTACGGTCACGCGGACGGAATTCCAAGAATTGCCCCATGGTAACAACTGTTATTTGTTACATTACGGACAGACAGACTGAATTCCAAGAATTTCCCACGGTCACACATGCATACATATTTTTCCAGTGTACCACCACAAACGCTATGACTCAACAATGGTCATCGATTTCTCATTTGTACACATTGGTTCCCCTTTCCCCCTTAACTCCACCAATCATATTTGCATTCGTATCCAAATCCATTGACAAGCTCAATTTGAATCAACCAAAAATTCAATCCACCCTTCAATTAAATATTAAAGACTTTGTCGCCTTCATCGAATAATAATAATAAGCAAATCGAGAAGATCGATCGAATTCATATACAAACACACAGCAAATACTCAGTACACTTGTCATCTGACTTAAAGTAAAGCAAAAGAACCAAACGACATACACACAAACATACAATAAAGCTATCGTGGCTGCTGATCCAATGTTAACAAAAGCAACCAAACGACATACACACAAACATATAATAAAGCTATCGTGGCTGCTGATCCAATGCAAAGCAAAAGGAACCAAACGGCATACACACAAACATACAATAAACACAATGCCTCAACAATGGTCAATGCTTCATAATTAGATCAATCAACAGACAGACGGACAACGAGACCACCCACATTGATCATGGACACGATCCAGCATGCTTACGGACAGACGGACGGACAACGAAGCCACCCACGTTGATAGTGGACATGCTTCCCCCAGCATAAGGAATTCCAAGAATTTCCCACGGTCACCCCATCTCATGGTATTCTGTTTGTTTACTTTATAAATGAGTCTGCAACCCTTTTTACCCCATTTGTTTACTTAAGATATGTAATTTGATACTTTTAATTACTATATGACTTGTAATTTGAGTTTTTTAATTGATTCTGAATCCTCCCCATATATCTACTAACAAAATTCCAATAACAACCTCACAGGCAACTGTGTTGGTGTTCTTTTCAACTCACAGAATTCGAAGAATTCTTAGTTGATACGTGCTGACATGTTGCAAAATATTTTGATTTTGGTGTTTCTTTGGAAAAGCCGAAAAGTGAGTGTGATTCTCATTCATATGAGAATACTAGACACTTAAAGAGATCGGGTTTTCGCTAAAAACGCATCCTTTCAAAAACTGAGAAGCCAATTGATAATTCCCTTCGCCGGGATGAAATCATGATATTGGTAGCGATCAGTAAAATTTTGCAACAATGTCAGTTCGTTTTGAAAAACATTACTCTCTGTAATAGAGGGTAATAAATGAAGTTGAGCCAATGGGGGAATACTCCACTTCAACAATAAACAAAACAAAAAACAGCCGAGGCACGGGCGAATGAATGGAGCTTTGTTAAAACCATAAAAACAAAATTCCAATAACAACCTCACAGGCAACTGTGTTGGTATTCTTTTTAACTCACAGAATTCGAAGAATTCTTAGTTGATACGTGGTGACATGTTGCAAAATATTTTGATTTTGGTGTTTCTTTGGAAAAGCTGAAAAGTGAGTGTGATTCTCATTCATATGAGGAGTTCGGTTTTTCGATAATTCCCTTCGCCGGGATGAAATCATGATATTGGTAGCGATCAGTAAAATTTTGCAACACTGTCAGTTCGTTTTGAAAAACATTACTCTTTGTAATAGAGGGTAATAAATGAAGTTGAGCCAATGGGGGAATACTCCACTCAAACAATCGAAAATGAGATTGAATCTTCAAGAATAAACAAAACAAACAATAATTTATAATTTAAAAGAAAATGTTGATCCCGAGATTTGAACTTGTCGATAGCAGAAAGTCTTATATCCGCGACCGAAGGGGATTCCCGGATTGTATTTATTAAACAAAAAAAAGGCTTTTTCGGAATTTTCATTCATCTTGCTCCAGCAATAAACAGTAGGTCCCATATCATTGAGCTAATGTGAATCGGTGTGCACTCATTAATATGAGAGATGTCACCCTTGCCCCATCTGGGATGTTTGTGGAAAAAAAATATATATATACTAGCAAAATGCCCGCTACTTCGTATGCGGAAAGCATATAAAAAAGGAATAAACAATATATAATATGGAAATGACAAACACTGAAAATTTGGTCGCACTAATACCAATTTTAATCAATATTTATTTTTATCTTAGTACTGTACGTACCCCTTAAGTTCGATTTTCAAAAAGATCAGCCGTATCTCACCCTTACACATTAACAGCGAGATCAACGTTGCACACCAATACACACCCTAACTCCAAAAAATAAAATTCCAGCACTGTCCCTACACCCAAAAACAAATTGAGTACCATTAAGTAATTTTGCTATACTTATGGTACGCATTTCGACGACATATCTCAGCCATACACGGACATTAATACAAAATAATTACAGTAAATTCCATAATAATTACAGTAATTCCAAATCTCAAGATTCCAGCTGTATCCGTTCGTCCAATTCCAAATTGTACCAAACTTAGTATCAAGTCGAACTCTTCGTATCCATAAGTAAGATTTTCCAAAACTACCTCAATCCTTCACTTTAGTAGTAATCTTACTTCCAAATTTCAGGATTCAAACTCTATCCGTTAAACCAAATTAAAATTGTAAAAAAATTTAGAACAATTTAGAATTTTCGTACCAATTTTCAAAACTTCCTCAACGCAACATGGCTACAATAATCATACTTTCAAATTGCAGGATTCCACCGCTATCCGTTCACCTACATACAAATTGTATTAAATTTAGTACCATAAGTTTGCTTTTTCAAAACAACCTGAATCCTACTTTTCGATTGTAATCGTAATTCCAAATTTCAGGATTCCAGCTCTATTAATTCACCCGAATCCAAATTGTATCAAATTTAGTACCATTTCTTTCCCAAACAAAAATTTCAGGATTCCAGGTCTACCCGTTCACCCAAATCCATATTGTACCATATTTAGTACCATTTAGTACTTCTCGTACCCATACGTACGACTTTTCAAAATTTCCTCAATACTACACTCCTGCAGTAATCTTAACTCCTAATTCCAACACTATCCGTTTACTAAAATTCAAATTGTACCAAATTTAGTGGTTTTCTTACCCATAAGTACGAATTTCCAAAACTACCTCAATTCTACTGTCCGGCAGTAATCTTAGTTCCGTTCATCCAAATCCAAATTGTACCAAATTTAGTACCATTTAGTACTTTTCGTACCCAAAGGTACGAATTTCCAAAACTATCTCAATCCTACACCTCTACAGTAATCTTAATTCAAAACTTTAGGATTCCACCTTTATCCGTTCACCCAAATCCAAATTTATTACTGCTCGTAATCATAAATACGAACTTCCAAAACCATATCCTTATTTCAACGCCATTTCCCTACCTTGATTCCCATACCAAATTTGAAGATTCTAGCTTTATCCATTAAAAATATGCAATTGGTTCCAAATTTAGAAAGTTTTAGTACCTTTCGTACACTTATAGGTCGAGTTTCTAAATACCCTTTGGTACATCTTCCTAACTCTCCATCAATGACCACTCGTTCAAAATTTCAGAATTCTAGCTCTTCGCGTTTGCCTAATACAATGGATTCCATATTTAGTACACTTTAGCACTTTTCGTACCTTTCTACGACGAAATTTCCAAAAACCCCTTTACACAAAAACAAATTGTACCAAATTCTGTACAATTCGATTTTCCAAAACAACCTTAATCCTTCACTTAAACAGTAACCATAATTCCAAATAACAGGATTCCAGCGCTATCCGTGCACTCAAATCCAAGTTGTACCATTTGGTACATTTCGTACCCATAAGTACGAATTTCAAAAACTACTTCCATCTCAATCTTATACTCCAACAGCAGTCAGACCGAATTCCAGGATTCCAGCTCTATCCGTTCCCCCAAATCCAAATTGTATCACAGGTAGCACCACTTAGTAATTTTCGTACCCTTACTACCTCAGTCCTACACTCCAATAGTTATCTTAATTTCAAATTTCAGGACTCAAACACTATCCGTCACCCTAATCCAAATTCTACCTCTATAGCCTACCGCGAACGGGTTGCAAATTCTAACTCTTTCCGTTTACTAAAATTCATACTTTAAATTAAAATAAATAAAATTAAAATACTTAAAATTCAGGATTCCAGTTCTATCCGTTCACCCAAATCCAAATTGTAATAAATTTAGTACCATTTAGTACTATTCGTACACATAAATACGAATTTCCAAAATTTCCCCAATCCTATGCTCCAACAATAATCTCAATTTCAAATTTCAGGATTCCAGCTCTGTCCGTTCACTCGAATCCCTATTGTACCAAATTTAGTGCTTTTCGAACACATAAGTACGAATTTCCAAAACCACCCTCATATCTCAGTCCTACACTTCACAGTAATCTTAATTCCAAATTTCAGGTTTCCAGCTACATACATACGTTCACCCAAATCCAAATTGCACTAAATTTAGTACCATTTAGTACTTTTCGTACCCATAAGTACGAATTTTCAAAACTACCTCAATTCTACACCCCACCAGTAATCTCAATTCCAAATTTCGAGATTCCAACTATATCCGTTCACCCAAATCCCCATTGTCCCAAATTTAGTACCATTTAGTACTTTTCATTCACATAAGTAAGAAATTCCAAAACTTCCCCAGTCCTACACTCCAACAGTAATATAAATTCCAAATTTAAGGAATCCAGCTCTATCCGTTCACCCAAATCCAAATTGTACTAAATTTAGTACCATTTAGTACTTTTCGTACACTCAAGTTTCCAAAAACCCTTTAGTGCATCTTTCTTACTCTTCATCTGTGATCCTCAGTCCAAATTTGAGGAATCAAACTCTATCCGTTCACCCAAATCGAAACTGTACCAAATTTAATGCTATTTAGTATTTTTCGTACCCTATGTACGAATTTCCAAAACTTCCACAATACTAAACTCCACCAGTAATCTCAGTTCCAAATTTCGAGATTCCAGAGCTATCCGTTCACCCAAATACCCATTATACAAAATTTAGTTCCATTTAGTACTTTCCGTACACATAATTACTAATTTCCAAAACTTACTCCTACACTTCAACAGTAATATTAATTCCAAATTTCAGGTTTCCAGCTCTTTCCGTTCATTCAAATCCAAATGGTACTAAATTTAGTACCATTTAGTGCTTTTCATACGCATAAGTACGAATTTTCAAAACTACCTCAATCCTACACCCCACCAGTAATCTCAATTCCAAATTTCGAGATTCCAGCTTTTATCCGTTCACACAAATCCCCATTGTATCAAATTTAGTACCATTTAGTACTTTTCATACACATAAGTACGAATTTCCAAAAGTTCTTCAATCCTACACTCCAACAGTAATCTCAATTCCAAATATCAGGATTCCAGCTCTATCTGTTCACCCAAATCCCTATTGTACCAAATTTAGTACTACTTAGTACTTTTCGTACACATAAGCACGAATTTCCAAAACTACCCTCATATCTCAATCCTACACTACAACAGTAACCTTAATTCCGAATTTCAGGTTTCCAGCTCTTTACGTTCACCCAAATCTAAATTGTACTACATTTAGTACCATTTAGTACTTTTCGTATACATGATTGGTAATTTTCCAAACCATTTCCTTTTAGAAGCACCACTTCCCAACGTTGATTTCCATACCAAATTCCTATATTCCTGGGGCCTATTATTGATTTCATTAATTATTTAGCGATTTCTTCAAATTACAGATGTTGAAATTGAACAGTTATGACTTTCATTGATTTGCAAACATTTAGTTATTCACGACATCTGTTGCAATGGAAGATAACAAATGTCTTGTCTTTCTATTATTTAGTGGTTTACGATAAAATAAGTGCGCCTAGAAGTAAACTACAAAATTTGAAATTATGTGTGATCGTTTACGGTATCATGAAGTTATAGCATTGTTAATTTGACACATGTCTTGCAGAGGGCCAACTAAGTGCATAAGTACGTAATAATAATGAAAAATAAGGATTTTTGTTGTAGTTATTTTTTGTGGTTCCAGGACGAATTTTCTAAAACCCGGCCTTATCTCGCACATTTGCATCAACAGTGACCCACTGGTAAAATTTCAAGGTCCTAGCTTCAGCGGTTTTGGCTGGGCGTTGATGATGAGTCAGTCAGTCAGTCAGTCAGTCAATCACTTATCACCAAGCTCATTTATATATATCTATATATATAAATGAGCTTGGTGATAAGTGATTGACTGACTGACTGACTGACTGACTGACTCATCATCAACGCCCAGCCAAAACCGCTAAAGCTAGGACCTTGAAATTTTACCAGTGGGTCACTGTTGATGCAAATGTGCGAGATAAGGCCGGGTTTTAGAAAATTCGTCCTGGAACCACAAAAAATAACTACAACAAAAATCCTTATTTTTCATTATTATTACGTACTTATGCACTTAGTTGGCCCTCTGCAAGACATGTGTCAAATTAACAATGCTATAACTTCATGATACCGTAAACGATCACACATAATTTCAAATTTTGTAGTTTACTTCTAGGCGCACTTATTTTATCGTAAACCACTAAATAATAGAAAGACAAGACATTTGTTATCTTCCATTGCAACAGATGTCGTGAATAACTAAATGTTTGCAAATCAATGAAAGTCATAACTGTTCAATTTCAACATCTGTAATTTGAAGAAATCGCTAAATAATTAATGAAATCAATAATAGGCCCCAGCAATATAGGAATTTGGTATGGAAATCAACGTTGGGAAGTGGTGCTTCTAAAAGGAAATGGTTTGGAAAATTACCAATCATGTATACGAAAAGTACTAAATGGTACTAAATGTAGTACAATTTAGATTTGGGTGAACGTAAAGAGCTGGAAACCTGAAATTCGGAATTAAGGTTACTGTTGTAGTGTAAGATTGAGATATGAGGGTAGTTTTGGAAATTCGTGCTTATGTGTACGAAAAGTACTAAGTAGTACTAAATTTGGTACAATAGGGATTTGGGTGAACAGATAGAGCTGGAATCCTGATATTTGGAATTGAGATTACTGTTGGAGTGTAGGATTGAAGAACTTTTGGAAATTCGTACTTATGTGTATGAAAAGTACTAAATGGTACTAAATTTGATACAATGGGGATTTGTGTGAACGGATAAAAGCTGGAATCTCGAAATTTGGAATTGAGATTACTGGTGGGGTGTAGGATTGAGGTAGTTTTGAAAATTCGTACTTATGCGTACGAAAAGCACTAAATGGTACTAAATTTAGTACCATTTGGATTTGAATGAACGGAAAGAGCTGGAAACCTGAAATTTGGAATTAATATTACTGTTGAAGTGTAGGATTGAGATATGAGGGTGGTTTTGGAAATTAGTAATTATGTGTACGGAAAGTACTAAATGGAACTAAATTTTGTATAATGGGTATTTGGGTGAACGGATAGCTCTGGAATCTGATTTGGGTGAACGGATAGAGTTTGATTCCTCAAATTTGGACTGAGGATCACAGATGAAGAGTAAGAAAGATGCACTAAAGGGTTTTTGGAAACTTGAGTGTACGAAAAGTACTAAATGGTACTAAATTTAGTACAATTTGGATTTGGGTGAACGGATAGAGCTGGATTCCTTAAATTTGGAATTTATATTACTGTTGGAGTGTAGGACTGGGGAAGTTTTGGAATTTCTTACTTATGTGAATGAAAAGTACTAAATGGTACTAAATTTGGGACAATGGGGATTTGGGTGAACGGATATAGTTGGAATCTCGAAATTTGGAATTGAGATTACTGGTGGGGTGTAGAATTGAGGTAGTTTTGAAAATTCGTACTTATGGGTACGAAAAGTACTAAATGGTACTAAATTTAGTGCAATTTGGATTTGGGTGAACGTATGTATGTAGCTGGAAACCTGAAATTTGGAATTAAGATTACTGTGAAGTGTAGGACTGAGATATGAGGGTGGTTTTGGAAATTCGTACTTATGTGTTCGAAAAGCACTAAATTTGGTACAATAGGGATTCGAGTGAACGGACAGAGCTGGAATCCTGAAATTTGAAATTGAGATTATTGTTGGAGCATAGGATTGGGGAAATTTTGGAAATTCGTATTTATGTGTACGAATAGTACTAAATGGTACTAAATTTATTACAATTTGGATTTGGGTGAACGGATAGAACTGGAATCCTGAATTTTAAGTATTTTAATTTTATTTATTTTAATTTAAAGTATGAATTTTAGTAAACGGAAAGAGTTAGAATTTGCAACCCGTTCGCGGTAGGCTATAGAGGTAGAATTTGGATTAGGGTGACGGATAGTGTTTGAGTCCTGAAATTTGAAATTAAGATAACTATTGGAGTGTAGGACTGAGGTAGTAAGGGTACGAAAATTACTAAGTGGTGCTACCTGTGATACAATTTGGATTTGGGGGAACGGATAGAGCTGGAATCCTGGAATTCGGTCAGACTGCTGTTGGAGTATAAGATTGAGATGGAAGTAGTTTTTGAAATTCGTACTTATGGGTACGAAATGTACCAAATGGTACAACTTGGATTTGAGTGCACGGATAGCGGTGGAATCCTGTTATTTGGAATTATGGTTACTGTTTAAGTGAAGGATTAAGGTTGTTTTGGAAAATCGAATTGTACAGAATTTGGTACAATTTGTTTTTGTGTAAAGGGGTTTTTGGAAATTCGTCGTAGAAAGGTACGAAAAGTGCTAAAGTGTACTAAATATGGAATCCATTGTATTAGGCAAACGCGAAGAGCTAGAATTCTGAAATTTTGAACGAGTGGTCATTGATGGAGAGTTAGGAAGATGTACCAAAGGGTATTTAGAAACTCGACCTATAAGTGTACGAAAGGTACTAAAACTTTCTAAATTTGGAACCAATTGCATATTTTTAATGGATAAAGCTAGAATCTTCAAATTTGGTATGGGAATCAAGGTAGGGAAATGGCGTTGAAATAAGGATATGGTTTTGGAAGTTCGTATTTATGATTACGAGCAGTAATAAATTTGGATTTGGGTGAACGGATAAAGGTGGAATCCTAAAGTTTTGAATTAAGATTACTGTAGAGGTGTAGGATTGAGATAGTTTTGGAAATTCGTACCTTTGGGTACGAAAAGTACTAAATGGTACTAAATTTGGTACAATTTGGATTTGGATGAACGGAACTAAGATTACTGCCGGACAGTAGAATTGAGGTAGTTTTGGAAATTCGTACTTATGGGTAAGAAAACCACTAAATTTGGTACAATTTGAATTTTAGTAAACGGATAGTGTTGGAATTAGGAGTTAAGATTACTGCAGGAGTGTAGTATTGAGGAAATTTTGAAAAGTCGTACGTATGGGTACGAGAAGTACTAAATGGTACTAAATATGGTACAATATGGATTTGGGTGAACGGGTAGACCTGGAATCCTGAAATTTTTGTTTGGGAAAGAAATGGTACTAAATTTGATACAATTTGGATTCGGGTGAATTAATAGAGCTGGAATCCTGAAATTTGGAATTACGATTACAATCGAAAAGTAGGATTCAGGTTGTTTTGAAAAAGCAAACTTATGGTACTAAATTTAATACAATTTGTATGTAGGTGAACGGATAGCGGTGGAATCCTGCAATTTGAAAGTATGATTATTGTAGCCATGTTGCGTTGAGGAAGTTTTGAAAATTGGTACGAAAATTCTAAATTGTTCTAAATTTTTTTACAATTTTAATTTGGTTTAACGGATAGAGTTTGAATCCTGAAATTTGGAAGTAAGATTACTACTAAAGTGAAGGATTGAGGTAGTTTTGGAAAATCTTACTTATGGATACGAAGAGTTCGACTTGATACTAAGTTTGGTACAATTTGGAATTGGACGAACGGATACAGCTGGAATCTTGAGATTTGGAATTACTGTAATTATTATGGAATTTACTGTAATTATTTTGTATTAATGTCCGTGTATGGCTGAGATATGTCGTCGAAATGCGTACCATAAGTATAGCAAAATTACTTAATGGTACTCAATTTGTTTTTGGGTGTAGGGACAGTGCTGGAATTTTTATTTTTTGGAGTTAGGGTGTGTATTGGTGTGCAACGTTGATCTCGCTGTTAATGTGTAAGGGTGAGATACGGCTGATCTTTTTGAAAATCGAACTTAAGGGGTACGTACAGTACTAAGATAAAAATAAATATTGATTAAAATTGGTATTAGTGCGACCAAATTTTCAGTGTTTGTCATTTCCATATTATATATTGTTTATTCCTTTTTTATATGCTTTCCGCATACGAAGTAGCGGGCATTTTGCTAGTAGATATATATGGTAAATTTAAAATTTCCTTTGCAATTACATAGAAAAAAATGAAAAACTTTTCTGGCGAGCACATCCGCCATTTTTGGTACATGGGTTACGAAAAAAATTGTGATTTCAAATCTGTTCGCGTTCACAAAATTGGATGCTGCACTCAAAAGTTATATGGGGTTTTACTCTCATATAAAGAAAAAATATTTAAAAATACCTATTGTGTTGTAATAAGAACATGTATATATATGAATCGTTAACAGCATTTGATATCTATCCGTAGATGCTAAACCAGTTGCTAATTTTTTTTTATTTTCGCGGAAAATCCAAAAAAAATGTAAGGAATCTTGGAGTAAATTTTATTTATGCTAATTATGAGTCCAAAAAATCTCTAAAAAAAATTTTAAAATACGTACAGAATCTAGACAACGCGTAGAAAAATGTGAGACCAAAATTATATAGATCGCGTTTATAACTTGCATATTTGGAAATTATTTCCAAAATATATTTTTGGTTAAATGCGAAAAATTTGAAAAATAAGCGTTGGGAGTTATTCTATTATTTCGCTAAATTTCCATCCAAATCCTGAAGTATTTTGCTTAAACTTCTACAAGAAAAGTAATTAGTCATCGTGAAAGTATATTTGCTTTCTGTGATAAGCAATAGAAATAAGAAGTAGAGAGTAATATTGAAATTACAATCAAAGAAAAAACATAGAAGTTAAAAACCGTATATTTCGCGATTTGGTTTAAATCAGTTGAGGCCAAAGTGTGCCATCAGTTGCATATTACTATTCAAAAAACCTTCAAGTGGGCAAAAATTACGCGATGTTCATATGATTATAAGGTGCATCCGATTTTAATGGCCGCCTATTAAAAATACGTCAATATAAATTATTTTAGACAAGAACTGCGGATGTGCCACCGCATTCTATTTTGCGATAAATAGGGATATTACTCCTGAATCTTTGTATATTGTGACACACCTTTTTGGCAAATATTATAATCGCGTATAAAGGATTACATTTATGTAAAAATAATCAAAGAAAATCGCGGTTCAATTCGCGGAATTGTCAAAATATATTAAAATTTTCCTACTTTCAAGTTATCTATATCCGGCGTTTTAGTGGATGAATTCGAGCAGGGAAGAGCTTATTAGATCCGGTACGTAAAAAAACTAAAATCACGTGGGGTTCAGGGGTACCTGTACGACAGTTGTAAATTTCAAAGCCAAAAAATAGGTTTTTTCAGAAAATTTACGCACCAAATTTTCGCCTTTGGACTCCTATAACTAGGAAGCTGTACGGAACACACTCATGAGATATACATCAAACGACGTGGAATCGCGAGTTCTACAATCCTTTTAACTAGTTTGTATTATGATCTAGTTGCACCCTCTAATTATAAGAAAAAATCGAAAAACACTGAAATCAAAACTTCAAAATGTCAGCATCGATTTTAGGGGGATGCCGTGTATATATCGAAAAGTCATACATTAGAACCATGTTGGCCACGAGGTATTCGTTAGTTCTTTCTTTGCGCACAGGTTTCTGGTTTGGCCAGAAATCAAAAAAGAACACAAAAAAAACTTGTTTACTTCAACACATTTCTCCCATTTTTTTTTTATTTCCACCAACGCAGCTTCCACGAAAACTATTTATTATGGTCCATATTATGAGATCATGGCTAAAACACTTAAAATATATTAACAGTTCGCCACTTATTAAATGGTGAACCTCAACTTCAACGATTGAAAAAGTTTTGAATATTACCTTATATATATATATATATATATATATATATATATATATATATATATACTAGCAAAATGCCCGCTACTTCGTATGCGGAAAGCATATAAAAAAGGAATAAACAATATATAATATGGAAATGACAAACACTGAAAATTTGGTCGCACTAATACCAATTTTAATCAATATTTATTTTTATCTTAGTACTGTACGTACCCCTTAAGTTCGATTTTCAAAAAGATCAGCCGTATCTCACCCTTACACATTAACAGCGAGATCAACGTTGCACACCAATACACACCCTAACTCCAAAAAATAAAAATTCCAGCACTGTCCCTACACCCAAAAACAAATTGAGTACCATTAAGTAATTTTGCTATACTTATGGTACGCATTTCGACGACATATCTCAGCCATACACGGACATTAATACAAAATAATTACAGTAAATTCCATAATAATTACAGTAATTCCAAATCTCAAGATTCCAGCTGTATCCGTTCGTCCAATTCCAAATTGTACCAAACTTAGTATCAAGTCGAACTCTTCGTATCCATAAGTAAGATTTTCCAAAACTACCTCAATCCTTCACTTTAGTAGTAATCTTACTTCCAAATTTCAGGATTCAAACTCTATCCGTTAAACCAAATTAAAATTGTAAAAAAATTTAGAACAATTTAGAATTTTCGTACCAATTTTCAAAACTTCCTCAACGCAACATGGCTACAATAATCATACTTTCAAATTGCAGGATTCCACCGCTATCCGTTCACCTACATACAAATTGTATTAAATTTAGTACCATAAGTTTGCTTTTTCAAAACAACCTGAATCCTACTTTTCGATTGTAATCGTAATTCCAAATTTCAGGATTCCAGCTCTATTAATTCACCCGAATCCAAATTGTATCAAATTTAGTACCATTTCTTTCCCAAACAAAAATTTCAGGATTCCAGGTCTACCCGTTCACCCAAATCCATATTGTACCATATTTAGTACCATTTAGTACTTCTCGTACCCATACGTACGACTTTTCAAAATTTCCTCAATACTACACTCCTGCAGTAATCTTAACTCCTAATTCCAACACTATCCGTTTACTAAAATTCAAATTGTACCAAATTTAGTGGTTTTCTTACCCATAAGTACGAATTTCCAAAACTACCTCAATTCTACTGTCCGGCAGTAATCTTAGTTCCGTTCATCCAAATCCAAATTGTACCAAATTTAGTACCATTTAGTACTTTTCGTACCCAAAGGTACGAATTTCCAAAACTATCTCAATCCTACACCTCTACAGTAATCTTAATTCAAAACTTTAGGATTCCACCTTTATCCGTTCACCCAAATCCAAATTTATTACTGCTCGTAATCATAAATACGAACTTCCAAAACCATATCCTTATTTCAACGCCATTTCCCTACCTTGATTCCCATACCAAATTTGAAGATTCTAGCTTTATCCATTAAAAATATGCAATTGGTTCCAAATTTAGAAAGTTTTAGTACCTTTCGTACACTTATAGGTCGAGTTTCTAAATACCCTTTGGTACATCTTCCTAACTCTCCATCAATGACCACTCGTTCAAAATTTCAGAATTCTAGCTCTTCGCGTTTGCCTAATACAATGGATTCCATATTTAGTACACTTTAGCACTTTTCGTACCTTTCTACGACGAATTTCCAAAAACCCCTTTACACAAAAACAAATTGTACCAAATTCTGTACAATTCGATTTTCCAAAACAACCTTAATCCTTCACTTAAACAGTAACCATAATTCCAAATAACAGGATTCCACCGCTATCCGTGCACTCAAATCCAAGTTGTACCATTTGGTACATTTCGTACCCATAAGTACGAATTTCAAAAACTACTTCCATCTCAATCTTATACTCCAACAGCAGTCTGACCGAATTCCAGGATTCCAGCTCTATCCGTTCCCCCAAATCCAAATTGTATCACAGGTAGCACCACTTAGTAATTTTCGTACCCTTACTACCTCAGTCCTACACTCCAATAGTTATCTTAATTTCAAATTTCAGGACTCAAACACTATCCGTCACCCTAATCCAAATTCTACCTCTATAGCCTACCGCGAACGGGTTGCAAATTCTAACTCTTTCCGTTTACTAAAATTCATACTTTAAATTAAAATAAATAAAATTAAAATACTTAAAATTCAGGATTCCAGTTCTATCCGTTCACCCAAATCCAAATTGTAATAAATTTAGTACCATTTAGTACTATTCGTACACATAAATACGAATTTCCAAAATTTCCCCAATCCTATGCTCCAACAATAATCTCAATTTCAAATTTCAGGATTCCAGCTCTGTCCGTTCACTCGAATCCCTATTGTACCAAATTTAGTGCTTTTCGAACACATAAGTACGAATTTCCAAAACCACCCTCATATCTCAGTCCTACACTTCACAGTAATCTTAATTCCAAATTTCAGGTTTCCAGCTACATACATACGTTCACCCAAATCCAAATTGCACTAAATTTAGTACCATTTAGTACTTTTCGTACCCATAAGTACGAATTTTCAAAACTACCTCAATTCTACACCCCACCAGTAATCTCAATTCCAAATTTCGAGATTCCAACTATATCCGTTCACCCAAATCCCCATTGTCCCAAATTTAGTACCATTTAGTACTTTTCATTCACATAAGTAAGAAATTCCAAAACTTCCCCAGTCCTACACTCCAACAGTAATATAAATTCCAAATTTAAGGAATCCAGCTCTATCCGTTCACCCAAATCCAAATTGTACTAAATTTAGTACCATTTAGTACTTTTCGTACACTCAAGTTTCCAAAAACCCTTTAGTGCATCTTTCTTACTCTTCATCTGTGATCCTCAGTCCAAATTTGAGGAATCAAACTCTATCCGTTCACCCAAATCAGATTCCAGAGCTATCCGTTCACCCAAATACCCATTATACAAAATTTAGTTCCATTTAGTACTTTCCGTACACATAATTACTAATTTCCAAAACCACCCTCATATCTCAATCCTACACTTCAACAGTAATATTAATTCCAAATTTCAGGTTTCCAGCTCTTTCCGTTCATTCAAATCCAAATGGTACTAAATTTAGTACCATTTAGTGCTTTTCGTACGCATAAGTACGAATTTTCAAAACTACCTCAATCCTACACCCCACCAGTAATCTCAATTCCAAATTTCGAGATTCCAGCTTTTATCCGTTCACACAAATCCCCATTGTATCAAATTTAGTACCATTTAGTACTTTTCATACACATAAGTACGAATTTCCAAAAGTTCTTCAATCCTACACTCCAACAGTAATCTCAATTCCAAATATCAGGATTCCAGCTCTATCTGTTCACCCAAATCCCTATTGTACCAAATTTAGTACTACTTAGTACTTTTCGTACACATAAGCACGAATTTCCAAAACTACCCTCATATCTCAATCTTACACTACAACAGTAACCTTAATTCCGAATTTCAGGTTTCCAGCTCTTTACGTTCACCCAAATCTAAATTGTACTACATTTAGTACCATTTAGTACTTTTCGTATACATGATTGGTAATTTTCCAAACCATTTCCTTTTAGAAGCACCACTTCCCAACGTTGATTTCCATACCAAATTCCTATATTGCTGGGGCCTATTATTGATTTCATTAATTATTTAGCGATTTCTTCAAATTACAGATGTTGAAATTGAACAGTTATGACTTTCATTGATTTGCAAACATTTAGTTATTCACGACATCTGTTGCAATGGAAGATAACAAATGTCTTGTCTTTCTATTATTTAGTGGTTTACGATAAAATAAGTGCGCCTAGAAGTAAACTACAAAATTTGAAATTATGTGTGATCGTTTACGGTATCATGAAGTTATAGCATTGTTAATTTGACACATGTCTTGCAGAGGGCCAACTAAGTGCATAAGTACGTAATAATAATGAAAAATAAGGATTTTTGTTGTAGTTATTTTTTGTGGTTCCAGGACGAATTTTCTAAAACCCGGCCTTATCTCGCACATTTGCATCAACAGTGACCCACTGGTAAAATTTCAAGGTCCTAGCTTTAGCGGTTTTGGCTGGGCGTTGATGATGAGTCAGTCAGTCAGTCAGTCAGTCAGTCAATCACTTATCACCAAGCTCATTTATATATATAGATATATGAGAAATGTTAATATCTCTAACACAGTCTCTTATTAATAATGACAATTTGTTTCCTTGGAAAATGTTACCGATTTCTGACTATAAATAAGTTTACCAAGTTTAGAATTGTCATCCGATTTAAGTCATCCGATTTAAGGTATTTGGTGAATCAATATAGCGCGATTGGTGCACCAAATGCCGGGCGAATATATATATGGGAGCTGTCCAATCGGTCCAATTTTGATGAAATTTGGAATGTATGACGGAATTTGCACTAGAAGTTTGCCAAATTATACTGAAATTGGTTCAGTGCGTTGTGTAAACGTTACTCTTTGTAAAGAAAGTAATGATGAAGTTAAGCCAAGGGGGAATACTCCAGACTTTAGCAATCATATGATTGAATCGCCAAAATACCTAAATTGCTTAATTACGACTGAATGCCAGAAATACACGGAATGAAAATATTGACACTTTTGACAGCTTGGCATGTCGCCGCGGACCGTTGCCAGATTGTAATTTAATGGCTTTGGAGGTTGATTTCAATCACTGACTTGAAAAAAATACTTTTTGCCTTAAAGAAACTGCCATTAGCCCCATCGTGCAATGATAGATCGAATAGAAGAGAACGAAGTGTTGCGTAATGTTATGCTATCGTTTTTTCTACTTTTCATGTAGCACTGGCGAACGTTGTCTTGCGTTAATTGCAGGTCAATTTGTATTTTTTAAAGATAATGTCGACGTCTGACTCAAACAATTTTGAAATCCAACAAGAACAAGAAAACTCCTTTGTTCTCACAATTTAATAACACATTGTATACCTTCTTTCCATTTTATATGTGTATGACCGTCTTATGAAAAAAGCAATGAGGCGGACGTAATCCAAATTAAAAAAGTGCTCCTTATTCTTCCGGGGTTCGTTAGGACCATGTACAATTTAGGGGATTGACCCTTAATGGACGGTAAATGGTTCGTTTGCGGTGTCAAATCCCTTGACTGAAAAGATGAGTAAGAAGAGAAAAGTTGCAGTTTTTTCTATATATGTATTGCTCGACTTCTTGTCGTATTAGCGTTTAAAATACAAAATATTTCAGCTTGGTGATAAGTGACTGACTGACTGACTCATCATCAACGCCCAGCCAAAACGGCTAAAGCTATGAGCTAGAAATTTTACCAGTAGGTCACTGTTGATGCAAATGTTCGAGATAAGGCCGGGTTTTAGAAAATTCGTCCTGGAACCACAAAAAATATCAACAACAAAAATCCTTATATTTTGCCAGGGATGGAAAAATTAAAATTTCAAGAAGTACTAAAATTGTACTTTTTTCAATGAATGGGTACTTTTTATTATTTTTTAAGAAAAAAATATAAAAAATTTTTATTCAGTATAAAACAACGACAAAAGCTTAAATCTATGAAATCTGAAGAATGTTCCAATATGGTATATTTTTTTATACCATACTGGAGGGTATAACTAACTTTGTCATTCTGTTTGTAAAACTTCAAAAAATTCGTGGGAAACCCTATAAAGTATATAACCAGGTCCGTCCGTCTGTTGAATTCTATATACAGCTCTCAATATTTAATATGGAGCTTTTTATTTGGTACAGAAGCTTTAATTTCTGCTAGGAAGTTTGGTATTGCAAATGGGCTCTATCGGTTCACGTTTTGATATAGCTACCATACAACGGTACCTCCCGATTTTCGGTATTTTGAAGGTTTGAGCCACATTATCATACCAAAATTGTTGAAATTTGGTATTATTCTTCGTGCGGGTAAACGTTCTAATATAGCCCTAATAGAACGGTATTTTGAAAGATTTAGCCTCAGTATCCAATCAAATTACTGAAATTAGATACTTTGTTTTCGTTTTAAATAGCCTGGAGCTGGCAAACAATCGATAGTCCGACTATCGTTTTGATCGCCGTCGTAAAGCCTTATTTTTATTGAACTCTGAACAAATGATTTTCTTTTTAAATAATTCGTGACAGATAGTCCAAAAGATGTTTTGGTGGCCAATGTAAACTTTGTTTTTCGTCAGTAATCAAAACGATAGTTAGACTGTCGATAGTTTTCCAGCACTAATATAGCCCCCACAAAAGAGGTATTGCAGATTCTCGTATTGGAATGTACTTCGATACCTCTCGATGTGAATCTTTTAAATGATTAGTCTACCGTAGTGACTGTAACTTTATATTTCGGATTCTCAAAGGGTGGAAGAGCTCCACGAAGAAAATGATCAACATAGGTTCATATTTTGGTATATTCCCATATATCCAGATTTATAAAATTTCTAGTAATTTTAATCTTTAATTTTGCATTTTTAGTTCCAAATAAAATTTTTCTAGACTAGAGTATGGAAATGGTACTGAATTGGCCCCGGGGGTACTTCGATACTTTTTATAGTGAATTGGTACTGACAAAAGTACTGAATTTTCCATCCCTGTATTTTGCTATTATATACGGTAAAATATCAAAAATAATTTCAAATTTTGTAGTATACTTCTAGGGGCAGGTTTTATCGTATCATTTTATCGTAAACCATTAAATTATAAAACCACATTAGAAGTTTTATTCCGTTTCAACGGATGTCGCAATTGTATAGTATTAACGTAATGTAAGCAGTAATAACCAACCGATCCTGATTTACGTGTCTGGAGTAATTTTGTTTTCACTTAACAGATGTCGCACAACAGATTTTCTTTTTTAAATAAAAAAAAAAATATTACCAACGAATTTGGAAAATTTTGATTTTTAATTTAAGATTAAAACTAAATTTTGTTCAATAATGTTAAGTTTTTGACTGTTTAAAATATCATTAAGGCAAAAAAATCAGAAATCGGCCAGAAATAACAACAACAAAAACTGTATGTACTTGATTTATTGGCCTTGGTCTAAATGTGTGCAAATCAGTTAAAGTGCAATAAAATTGTGAATATTCCCAAGATTTGTTTGCAATTAAGAATTTTTATGGCGTTCTTGGTATATAGAAATGTAGAGTCTATAACTTTTCGTCACCAAATAATTTAGGAAATCAATAATAGACCACAAACCAGAATCAAATTTTGGTTTTGTAATTGAAAACGATTTTGGGATATGTGCGTTACGTGAAAAAGTCAGAAAAGCATTATCACGAAGGGATATGAAAAACCACTGCTCTCCCCGTAAAATATAGCGAAACGAATTTTCTACAGAGAAGATTTCAAGCCCTTTAAAGTACTTTGGTGACGTTATATTTTCTAATGAGACGAACATTATGTTGTATTATTACGATGGGACCCAAAAAATATGGCGCAACCATCTTACAACCCTAGAAAATAAAAATGTAATACATACTGAAAACTTCGGAGAACTGTAAGTTATGGTACTGGCATAGACAAACGAATTGTATAGACAAAAGATTGCTCATGCTGTGTGCTGTCAACAGACCCAAATCAAAATACTGAATATTTTTCGAAGGCGATTTTTAGAAAAATTGCAAGATTTTCTTTTACATTTTTATCCGAGGATGTAGATTCCGTCAAAAACTAACTTTATAGAGTTGTATTTATTGTAATTTTAATTGAGTTTTTGAAGATCTTCTAAAACTATTTAACGACAACGTCAAAATTGTGGTTTTTGGAACCTGAAAATCAAAAAAGTAAATACAATATAAAATCTACCAAGACAAGACATTCTAGACGTAAACCTTATTTACAAAAACTTTATGCATTCATCTGAGAAAAAAAAGGCCCTTCACTAATATACGAAACTTAATAAATATCAATGGGAAAAATACCAATAAAATATGACATTTCGAAATGTATTTTTTCATATCGTGTAAAGTACCCTTACCTATGCATATAACTTACATTCAAAATTAGTGTTCAGTGAAAAACAAATTTGTGTTTTGAATGATAATATACAAACAAAACGTAACTCAGGTAGCAGTTTGAACACATTTGTATTTGTATCGTCTTAACGAAACTGTTCATAAATCTCAGGTGGCAATAGCAATATTAAGCATCACAAGTAGTGCAATTGCAAAGTTGGGGAAGTTGGTGTTTTAATAAAAAAAAATTTGCTATTTTCTTTTGTGTTGTGGTGAATCAATGTAAACGTTATGTAATGGCGAAATTTCCAAAGATTTTGCAATTATTGTAGTATACATTAGGGACGCAACAATTATTCTAAGAGATGTCGCACAAAACGGTTTTTACTTTCGTTGGTTGGATTCTGTAACTCATTTTTGCCGTTATCGATAATTGTCGGTAAAATTAAAATGCTTATAATTTCGATAATTAACGAATTTTTTCGGTAAGTTAACGAGGAATAAAAAGTAGTCGCTAGCCTCTAGCGACACAAACAGTGATGTCAACTTTTCTTTAAGTTTTTAGTCATAATTTTGCTATTTAATTTTACCGATTTTTGCCGGTAACAGCAAAAATGAGTTACAGAATCCCACTACAGGTTTGTGTACACCCAAATTACTCGACTTCGAAAATAATTATTACAGTTTTCTAAAAAATTAATTTATATTTTGTATATGATTAAACTCTTAATAATACTACACAAATATAAACAAACATACATCATAAGACCTCTGCCCCCTATTAACTATTTGGCAATATGTCTGTCCGTGTACTCGATAATTTGTAATAATTAGTACAAATGTTTCGAATTTTGATAGTTTCGAAACATTTGTAGTTTGATATGAAGGACATAGGCTACTAATTTTTACAGTAAAACACAAAACTTCCACTTATATTAGTTGGTAGTGCGAGGCTCAATATTTACCACATAGACACGCGGTTTCCTGTAGGGTTAATGTAGCGGTAGCGTCCACTTTTACGTTGTAGACTCACTCAATCAATTTTGCTGCAAATTAAGTATAGTACACATTGACAAGCAAAACTGACAGTCATCGAGGTCTATGTGCCTGTGTGGCCGTTAATTTTTGTCAGTCATCATTCAACCACAAAATATTTTGTGGTTGCTGGATAGTTTGACATTTATCGATATTTCCGAAAAATCGACAGTCAAAACTGATCGTGTGTACCCCGCTTTAGAATATAGGGTTTTCGGAATATGTAAAAAATATTTTCAATACACGTTAGTATAGCCCTCATTTAACCATACCGGCCGTTAGGATACATTTTTCTACGTATTTTTTTGTAATTTGGCATTTGTTGTTCTTTGTAGATAGAAAACCTCTGTGCGAAATATTAGCAACATAGGTTTAGGTTTTGAAGCATTTTAAAGTTTAAAGACAAAACTTTCAATCGACTTTGGTCCATCATCATACCATCAATTTTATACAGAATGTCTTACATTAAGTTCAGGTTGTCACTGCATTTCTGTTTTTACTGTTTCATTTGCGAGAGGATTCTTAGTATCACAGAAATCATCATTTGTAATGATTAGTAGATTATTTTTTCAATTTCACTGTCGCATTAAATTTCCACTTTTTTACATTTCTGATTTTAAGAGTAAAATATAACTGATAACTAAAACAGTCAAATGTATAAATTTTTCGCAGAGTACTTTCTTCGGACATACTCAATGTTCATGTAAAAAAGAATGACAAAAGTCGACCAACCCTAAATATGGACATACAAAATGTATATGCAAAGTTTCAACACATATGTAAAAACGTATCGTGTAAAGTATCCATTACATGTGTATATAACACATATTTAAAATTACAACGAAAATAAATACATTTTTGCTCTGCAGAAAAATTGCAATTTTCAATACAAATACTATTCAGTGAAAAAAATCTGCGCTTTTGAATAATGGTTATTGAATGATTATAGTATAGTAGATTTCTACTTTCTATTTTAAGACGAAATAATTAATTAATGGCCTGTTTCTCTAAGATGATTCGAAATAAAATACGTTCGAATTACTACCAACCAAACTCCTGTTGTTGTAGAAAATATTTGTTTGACTGAAAACAAACATGACTCATAAATTTTTATATATTAAAAAATTTTTATATATAAAAAAAGTTTGGTAGTAGTTTGAACGAATTTGTATATGTATCGTATTAATGAAACTGGCCATAAATCTTCTTATGATAAAGTTTGTCGATTTTAGAATTTTTTGTTATACTCTACACCACACTGTGTTAAGGGGTGTTATCGATTTGTGCATTTGTATTTAACATGCAAAAGGAAACGAAATAGGTCAATGGTTCCTTTCGATGATCTACATAGCATCACATTCTGAGTCCATTTATACGTGCCCGTCCATCCGTTAATGCACTTTTGTCGCATTTATTATCCTATCCGGGTTAAAATTTATGATGGTCGCAATTTTGACCAAAGGACTATAGCTATTGCTTTTGACGTATATTCTATCCATGTGTAATGAAATCGGTTCAGTAGTGCGATTTATTAACCAATTTTGTGAGTTACCAACAACTGTCGGTAAAATTAATATGCTTATAATTTCGATAATTACCGATGTTTTTCGGAAGTAAGCGATGAATAAAAAACAGTCGTAAAATTATACCGATAGCAACAGTGTTGTCAACTTTTATTTGAACTTTTCATTCATAATTTTGCGTACATTTGAATAAAATAAAATAATTTGAATAAAAAAATAATTTTAAAATACGTACAAAAACTATAAAGATCGCGTTTATAACTTGCATATTACAGCAACAACAAAGAACGGAAACTTATTGTTGAAAATTATTTCCAAAATAAATTTTTGGTTAAATGCGAAAAATTTGAAAAATAAACGTTGGGAGTTATTCTATTATTTCGCTGAATTTCCATCCAAATCCTGAAGTATTTTGCTTAAACTTCTACAAGAAAAGTAATTAGTCATCGTGAAAGTATATTTGCTTTCTGTTATAAGCAATAGAAATAAGAAGTAGGGAGTAATATTGAAATTACAATCAAAGAAAAAAAAATAGAAGTTAAAAACCGTATATTTCGCGATTTGGTTTAAATCAGTTGAGGTGCATGTGCTTTTGTGATACAGGGAGTCCATGTCTTTCAATATGCATGTATTTTCCCATGTTTCATTCAGCGGCCAAAGTGTGCCATCAGTTGCATCTTACTATTTAAAAAACCTTCAAGTGGGCAAAAATGACGCGATGTGCATATGATTATAAGGTGCATCCGATTTTAATGGCCGCCTATTAAAAATACGTCAATATAAATTATTTTAGACAGATTCGTCAAGAACTGCGGATGTGCCACCGCATTCTATTTTGGGATAAATAGGGATATTACTCCTGAATCTTTGTATATTGTGACACACCTTTTTGGCAAATATTATAATCGCGTATAAAAGATTACAGTTATGTAAAAATAATCAAAGAAAATCGCGGTTCAATTCGCGGAATTGTCAAAATATATTTTTCCAAATTTTCCTACTTTCAAGGTATCTATATCCGGCGTTTTAGTGGATGAATTCGAACGCGGAAGTACTTATTAGATCCGGCACGTAAAAATAAATTAAAATCACTCGGGGTTCAGGGGTACCTGTATGACAGTTGTAAATTTCAAGGCCAAAAAATAGGTTTTTTCAGAAAATTTACGCACCAAATTTTCGCCTTTGGACTCCTATAACTAGGAAGCTTTACGGAGCACACTCATGAGATATACATCAAACGACGTGGAAAAGCGAGTTCTACAATCCTATTAGCTAGTTGGATTATTATCTAGTTGCACCCTCTAATTATAAGAAAAATTCGAAAAACACTGAAATCAAAACTTCAAAATGTCAGCATCGATTTTAGGGGGATGCCGTGTATATATAGAAAAGTCATACATTAGAACCATGTTACCCACGGGGTATTCTTCAGTTCTTTCGTTGGGCACAGGTTCGAAGTTTGCGTGGGTTGGCCAGAAATCAGAAAAGAACACAAAAAAAATTGTTTACTTCAACACATTTTTTCCATTTTTTTATATTACCACCAACGCAGCTTCCACGAAAATTATTTATTATGGTCCATATTATGAGATCATTGCTAAAACACTTCAATCAATATAAATATATTCATATTTTATAAAATATATTACCACTTCGCCACTTATTAAATGGTGAACCTCAACTTCAACGATTGAAAAACTTTTTTGAATATTAGCATATATATATATATATATATATATATATATATATATATATATATATATGATAAATGTTAATATCTCTAACACAGTCTCTTGTTAATAATGACAATTTGTTTCCTTAGAAAATGTTACCGATTTCTGACTATAAATAAGTTTACCAGGTTTTATTCAAATCGGTTTAGAATTGGATATAGCTCCCATATATATAGTCGCCCGATTTTAGGTATTTGGTGAACCAAAATAGCGCCATTGGTTCACCAAATACTTAAATGGGAGCTGTCCAATCGGTCCAATTTTGATGAAATTTGGAATGTATGACGGAATTTGCACTAGAAGTTTGCCAAGTTTTGTAAACATTACTCTTTGTAAAGAAAGTAATGATGAAGTTAAGCCAAGGGGGAACACTCCAGACTTTAGCAATCATATGATTGAATCGCCAAAATACCTAAATTGTTTAAATACGACTGAATCCCAGAAGTACACGGAATGAAAATATTGACACTTTTGACAGCTTGGCATGTCGCCGCGGACCGTTGCCAGATTGTAATTTTTCGGTTTTGGAGGTTTAAAAGTGTTAAGAATATAATTCCGTTCTTATTTGATTTCAATCACTGACTTGAAAAAATTACTTTTTGCCTTAAAAAAAAACTGCCATTAGCCCCATCGTGCAATGATAGATCGAATAGAAGAGAACGAAGTGTTGCGTAATGTTATGCTATCGTTTTTTCTGCTTTTCATGTAGCACTTGCGGACGTTGTTTTGCGTTAATTGCAGGTCAATTTGTATCTTTTAAAGATAATGTCGACGTCTGACTCAATCAATTTTGAAATCCAACAAGAACAAGAAAACCCTTTGTTCTCACAATATAATAACACATTGTATACCTTCTTTCCATTTTATATGTGTATGACCGTCTTATGAAAAAAGCAATGAGGCGGACGTAATCCAATTAAAAAGTGTTCCTTATTCTTCCGCGGTTCGTTAAGACCATGTACAATTTAGGGGATTGACCCTTAATGGACCGTAAATGGTTCGTTTGCGGTGTCAAATCCCTTGACTGAAAAGATGAGTAAGAAGAGAAAAGCTGCAGTTTTTTCTATATATGTATTGCTCGACTTCTTGTCGTATTCGCGGTTAAAATACAACAATAGTATGTATGGATGTAGAAGACATTTTTGTATAATCTCTATTATATATTTCAGCTTGGTGATAAGTGACTGACTGACTGACTGACTCATCATCAACGCCCAGCCAAAACGGCTAAAGCTATGAGCTTGAAATTTTACCAGTAGATCACTGTTGGTGCAAATGTGCGAGATAAGGCCGGGTTTTAGAAAATTCGTCCTGGAACCACAAAAAATATCACTAACAAAAAACCTTATATTTTGCTATTATATACCGTAAAATATCACAAATAATTTCAAATTTTGTAGTATACGTGTATAGTATTAACGTAATGTAAGCAGTAAAAACCAACCGATCTGGAGTAATTTTGTTTTCACTTAACAGATGTCGCACAACAGATTTTCTTTTTTAAACAAAAAAATTATTACCAACGAATTTGGAAAATTTTGATTTTTAATTTAAGATTAAAAAAAAATTGGTTCAATAATGTTAAGTTTTTCACTGTTTAAAATATCATTAAGGCAATAAAATCAGAAATCGGCCAGAAATAACAACAACAAAAACTGTATGTACTTGATTTCTTGGTCTTGGTCTAAATGTTTGCAAATCAGTTAAAGTGCAATAAAATTGTGAATATTCCCACGATTTATTTCCAATTAAGAATTTTTATGGCGTTCTTAGTATATAGAAATGTAGAGTCTATAACTTTTCGTCACTAAATAATTTAGGAAAACAATAATAGACCACAAACCAGAATAAAATTTTGGCTTTGCAATTGAAAACGATTTTGGGATATGTGCGTTACGTGAAAAAGTCAGAAAAGCATTACCACGAAGGGATAGGAAAAACCACTGCTCTCCCCGTAAAATATATGGAAACGAATTTTCTACAGAGAAGATTTCAAGCCCTTTAAAGTACTTTGATGACGTTATATTTTCTAATGAGACGAACATTATGTTGTATTATTACGATGGGACCCAAAAAGTATGGCGCAACCATCTTACAACCCTGGAAAATAAAAATGTTATACATACTGAAAACTTCGGAGAACTGTAAGTTATGGTACTGGCATAGACAAACGAATTGTATAGACAAAAGATTACTCATGCTGTGTGCTATCAACAGACTCAAACCAAAATACTGAATATTTTTCGAAGGCGACTTTTGAGAAAAATTGCAAGATTTTCTTTTACATTTTTATCCAAAGATGTAGATTCCGTCAAAAACTAACTTTATAGAGTTGTATTTATTGTAATTTTAATTGAGATGTTCTGTCAACAAACTCCATGTTAAGAACATTGTTTAGAGCATTCCTTTGTCTATATGTACATTTAAATTGTCTATGGCAAAGGGTTGTATATGAAGCAATGGCTTTAGGTAAAATAAGTTTTCTGAGGTTTATTTGAAGATCTTCTAAAACTATTTAACGACAACGTCAAAGTTGTGGTTTTTGGAACCTGAAAATCAAAAAAGTAAATACAATATAAAATCTACCAAGACAAGACTTTCTAGATGTAAATCTTATTTACAAAAACTTTATGAATTCACCTGAGGAAAAAAAAGCCCTTCACTAATATACGAAACTTAATAAAGATCAATGGGAAAAATACCAATATCGTGTAAAGTACCCTTACCTATGCATATAACTTACAGTTCAGTGAACTTAGTGTTCAGTGAAAAACAAATTTGTGTTTTGAATGATTATAGATGGGATTCTACCCGGTATTTACCCAAAACTTGGGTAAATACCTGGTAAATACCTTTTAAATACCTTTTCAGGGTGTTTATTTGGGTATTTAAAAAAAAAAACAAAATTTAAAATTTTTATTTGTCAATCGGCTAAAAAATTATTTCAAATAAAATTTAGAACCGCTAAAAAAGTATTGTACCTGTATAAAATACACTAATCTATCTGATTAATCTGTTGATAAGGTATGCGTTAAAATGTGAAGACTGTTAAAAATGGAATAATAAAATTTGATCGTTTTTAAGATGGGAAGACCTAAAAATGAACGAATATGGAAGCATTTTGCAACAAATCCAAGCAACTCAAAGGCAGTTCTTTGCAGATACTGCAACACTGTTTACAAATTCCCAAATGTTAATAAAATGGCAAAACATTTGGTCAACTGCGTCAAGTGCCCAATTACGTTAAGAAGTGAAGTAAGTGAAATGATTCCAAGTGAACAGAACACCCAATTGCAAAATTCGAACCACTACAGTGATGTTTCAAGCGCATCAACTTCCCTTCCACCATCAAACTCGAGCCTCAAAATATGCGATGACTACAAATATAGCCTTGAAGAGAAACTTGCCAGAGCAATTATTGTATCTGGAGCTCCTTTTTCAATGGTTGAATATCCACTTTGGCAGCAATTTTTCGAAGAATTGAATCCTTCATTTAAATTACCAAATAGAAAGACAATTTCCAGCAAGTACTTGAACAAGATATATGATGAAACTTCGAAAAACATTACTGAGCAAGTGAAGGCAGCAAGTTACATGCATCTGCAGTGTGACGGTTGGAGCAATGTGCGCAGTGAAGGTATAATCAACTTTTTAATCTCAAAGCCCGAGATGGTGTTTGTCCGAAGCTTGGCAACTGAAGACAACAAGCACACCTCAGCATATATCGCCGATGAGACTATTAAAGTAATGAATGTTTACGGTGAGCACAAGTTTATAGCTCTCACTGGCGATAATGCTGTGAATATGCAGGGTGCATTTAAAGAAGTTCAAAAGGTATATCCTCAAGTAGTACCACTAGGATGTGTAGCCCATTGCCTTAATTTGCTCAGCGAAGACTTTTTAAAATGTCCCACTGTGAAGAACTATTTTTTTCTAGTTATTGATATAATCAAAACTATTAAATACAGTAAGGTCCTTTCATGGACATTTGCTAAGATCTGTAAAGAAAAAGGATCTGGAGAACAGCTAAAACTCTCAGTTAAAACGAGATGGGGCAGTTATGCTACTTCTTTAAAAAGCTTAGTGAACAGTAAAGTATCCCTTCAAGCCTTGGCTGTTCATGAAAAAATAACCCTGAGTCCAACAACAAAATCATCATTACTCTCGGAAGATTTTTGGAACACGTTAGACATCAATTTACAACTCTTCCAACCTATAGCTGAATGGACAACCTTTTTCGAATCAAATCAACACAATATACATCGTGTGAATTTTGCATTTAAAGACATTCGTAATAAGCTGCAAAATACATTAACAGCAACAAACGAAATTAATGATGACGAAAAAAAAGAATTATTGTCATCCTTTGATAAAAGGATGAAAAAACGATTAAACCCATACATTTGGCAGCAAGTTTACTTGACCCCAATAGCGTTGGGCATGACTTAAATTCATCTGAATTTTTAATTGCGATGGAATTTATTCATGATATGGGTTTAAAATTTAATGTAAATGTAATGACGGATCTAGCAAACTATAAAGCTAGAGAGGATCTATGGTCAAAAGATTTTGTATGGAGCAGCGTACAAGAAATATCTCCTACTACATGGTGGAACAGTGTTTGCGTCACAAAAGAACTTACAATGATAGCGGTTCGTATTTTGACTGCTCCATGCACATCAGCAGCCACAGAACGCTCATTCAGCACTCACAGTTTTATCCACTCCAAAAAGAGAAACAGATTAAGTGCAGATACTGCTGCAAAAATATGTTTCATATCTCACAATTGGAATCTCTGCAATAGAGCGAAAAATCAAAGGTGTAATTCCCAGAATATGCCCTGAGGAGGAAATCTTAATTTATCTCCAATATTGGATGAATCACCATCCACGTCCAGTGGTATTACCCACTCTACGCCTAACTCTTCCATAATTTGTATTGGGAGTGATACTGATAGTGACAGTGATGTTATGATCTAATATTGCAAAAATATTGTGTTTAAATAATATGTTTAATTGTTCATTTTAACTTGTTCTGTATGCCGTTTAAATGTACATTAATAAAATTTACTATTAAATGGACCATGTAATATTTCACACTGAATTTTGTCCTAAATTACTTATATAATAGTTTTTACCCACAATTTGGGTAAATACCTGGGTATTTACCCATTTTTACCCAATATGCCCAAAATAATGGGTATTTACCATTTGGGTATTTACCCATTTCCCATCTCTATGAATGATGGTCAATGAATGACTAAAATATATATGATTTCTAAGACGATCCGAAATCAAATTAGTTCGAATTACTACCAAACACCTTTCGAGGTAGAAAATGGTTGTTCGACTGAAAACAAAAAACAAACAAAAATAACTAATAAAAAAACAAAACGTAACTCAGGTAGCAGTTTGAACACATTTGTATTCGTATCGTCTTAACGAAACTGTTCATAAATCTCAGATGGCAATAGCAATATTAAGTATCACAAGTAGTGCAATTGCAAAACGATTGAAGACCAGACTATAAACCGGATTATGGCGGTCTTAAACTCGAGTTGTTTCCGTGCTGTATGAAGGGTTTTTTATTTGTTTTACAAGATGACCCACGGTGATATATAATGTGTGGTGAAATCTATGTTAGCGTTATGTGTTGGTGAAATTTCCAAAAATTTTGCAATTATTGTAGTATACATTAGGGCGTAACAATTATTCTAAAAGATGTCGCACAAAATGGTTTTTACGTTCATTAGTAGGATTCTGTAACTCATTTTTGCTGTAATCTATAATTGTCGGTAAAATTAAAATGCTTATAATTTCGATAATTAACCAATTTTTTCAGTATGTTAACGAGGAATAAAAAGTAGTCGCTAGCCTCTAGCGACACAAACAGTGATGTCAAGTTTACTTTTTGTTTTTAGTCATACTTTTGCTATTTAATTTTACCGATTTTTGCCGGTAACAGCAAAAATGAGTTACAGAATCCCACTACAGGTTTGTGTACCCTCAAATTACTTGACTTCGAAAATAATTAATACAGTTTTCTAAAAAATTAATTTATATTTTGTATATGGTTAAACTCTTAATAATACTACACAAATATAAACAAAAATATATCAAAAGACCTCTGCCTCTGTACCTCTGTCCGTGTACTCGATAATTTGTAATAATTAGTACAAATGTTTCAAATTTTGATAATTTCGAAACATTTGTATTTTGATATGAAGGAAGTAGGTTTCTAATTTTTACAGTAAAACACAAAAATTCCACTTATACTAGTTGGTAGTGCGAGGCTCAAATAAAGCGGTAGCGTCCACTTTTACGTTATACCACCAGTATTATAAGTCTTCTTTCGTTATAGTTTGGATTTACCGAACAGATTTATTGCATTACGGTTAACTTAAAGTTAAAAGTGATGATTGAATTTCAAGGAGGAGCTTCCTGTCATTAAATTTCAATGTGAAAATTATATTTTTAATGCCTCCAAATTATTTTTTTTGAATTTTCAAATCCATCAGATAGTAAAAGAACACATGTAATAATGGCCCATAAACTCATTCAATCAATTTTGCTGCAAATTAAGTATAGTACACATTGACAAGCAAAACCGACAGTCATCGAGGTCTATGTGCCGGGGTGGCCGTTCATTTTTATCAGTCATCATTCAACCACAAAATATTTTGTAGTTGCTGGATAGTTTGACATTTATCGATATTTCCGAAAAATCGACAGTCAAAACTGATCGTGTTTACCCCGCTTTAGAATATGGGGTTTTCGGAATATGTAAAAAATATTTTCAATACACGTTGGTATAGCCCTCATTTAACCATACCGGCCGTTAGGATACATTTTCCTACGTATTTTGTTGTAATTTGGCATTTGTTGTTCTTTGTAGATAGAAAACCTCTGTGCGAAATATAAGCAACATAGGTTTAGGTTCTGAAGTATTTTAAAGTTTAAAGAAAAAACTTTCAATCGACTTTGGTCCATCATCATACCATAAATTTTATACAGAATGTGTTACATTAAGTATAGGTTGTCACTGCATTTCTATTTTTACCGTTTCATTTGCGAGAGGATTCTTAGTATCACAGAAATCATCATTTGTAATGATAAGTACATCATTTTTTTCAATTTCACTGTCGCTATAAATTTCCACTTTTTTACATTTCTGATTTTAAGAGTAAAATATAACTGTTTTGTAAAATATTAAGAATGATAGATTTATGCATACCGTTTGTTCCTTACAAAAAATTATGAAACAAAAGTGCAACTTTTAAATGCATTTTGAAGGCGTTGCGAGGGTAAATTGCGTTGGGTACTTATCTAACGAATTTAATAAAATTCAGTAAAAACGGAAAAGTAAAAAAGGTTTTAATTTGCGTACTAAATTTGGTACCTTTGGTTTTGTGTGAACAGATAGATTTCTAAAATGATATTTAGTATTGAACTAGAGGCAAGCTAAATTTTTACAGACGGGCTAAGTTTTTGATATT
This sequence comes from Musca autumnalis, assembly GCF_047663935.1. Lineage (NCBI taxonomy): Eukaryota > Metazoa > Arthropoda > Insecta > Diptera > Muscidae > Musca > Musca autumnalis. Next base: position 114,612 of record NW_027411731.1, read on the forward strand.
TTTTTTCGCGGTACGAATATTACTATATGTTAATTAACATTAACTAACAAAGAAATCATTCTTTTGCCGTCAAAAAATACAATGCCATAAGATGAGAAGGTAAGGAGGGAGGGAGAGACATATTTGCTTACGATTGTAGACTTTAATGTTTGGAGATAAGGCGATTTACGTCAAGCTATATCGCGAACGATTCGATTTATGTAGTTCTTTCTGAAAGCTACATACTTGATTTTTTGAAAAAGATAAATAGTAGCACTCTTAACTGTCTTAAGTACCATTACTGGCTTTTATTTTGATAAAAAAGTTGTAAATGGGAAATGGAGACATTATATTCTGAATTTTGGTCAATTTATTTATTATCCTGCTTTATATCATGGGATCCTCCGCTAACGAAGTAGCGGGCATATGCTAGTGTAATATATGAAACAAATGGAATTCGATACAAGTGGTAAGAATTAAAATTAATGTGTGAATGCTCTTTTTATTTCATAACTAAAAGGTGTACCACACTGAATTCAATTAAGTTTATGGTTGTAGTTAAAAATAAAAAATATGATAAAATATTGATGATATTTTGACAAATACATTATTGCTATAGAAAATTTTATCTTACTTGTTGGAAAAATATATAAACCTTTCACGAATGTGTTAGGTTCTAAGTACTTCAACTTGTTTTGAGAGTTTTGTTCTTCATGCAGCTCTTGTGGCAATTGAGCTGTAAAAATGTCATTAGTTTTTTGGGGACGCAACCCATCGCCATGACAGCCAAATGATAGGTTACAATTTAAATAAATTTTTTTTAAATCATGTATTAAAAATGTAGGGGGGGATAGACGAATGTCAAAAGCTTTACTGGATATTTCAGAATGTATAAAAGTTGAAAAACGCTGTCTACGAAAATTAAGTAAAATATTTGTTGGTATTTCAGGTAATTCATAAAAATCAGGAGGAGCTGTCAAATTTAGTTTGTCTAATATATTTCGCTTAATAGCTTCTAAGCTTTTCAGTCTCTCTTCTTTCCATCGTTTGCAGGATGAACATCTTGATCCATACGCCATTTTGCTAAAATTTTTATTGTAAATAAGGTTCGAGAATATTCGTAATCTTTGTATATCATCTCTTCTACGTATCCAAACATTTGTTTGAATGCTTTTTGTTATAAAAATTAGTGAAACTGAGTTCGAATGAAACTTTTTTGTCTCAAAATCAGCAACTAAAAAGTTCGTATCGCAATTTTTTATTTCTGTATCTTTGGGATTTTTCCACAAAAATGTAAAGGAATTTTTGCAAATTAAGGCCGATCTTGCTATAAGATGTATTGGATTGGTACTTCCGTGTGTAAACAAAACATGTAGTCGCAAAACTATAAGAAATAATATTGCAAAGATTAGAATTTTATTTACTGATGTGTTGCCATAAAAATAAAATAAACTAGACTGTCTGATAAGTGTATGATTATCAAATGCCGTAACCCTTTACCTGTTTTTGGATTTGAACAAATCAATGTACATATTATGTACGTAACTTCGAAAAATATAAATGTCTATAATCATAGAGGACTGACCATGTGACCAGTTCTTACTACAGCGACAAATGATTTAGAACTATGTATATAGAATTCTATTTTGAGAGAAAAAGTCCGTGTCATACACCAACTGTTGTTATATGATACTTCATTATCGATGAATTTAACTCTTTTAGCTCTTCTGATTTGTTTTCGTTTCTTTCCGGTGTTGGCACAGTCTATACAGTCGGATACTCAACCTGCATTTTTTAATAATACTGATAAGAAAGTGACTGGTAACGTAAATTTTTATTTAGCATTTACTTTATTTGATCAGTATTGCAAAAACAACTGTATAGAGTATTCTGCAATTACGAAATGATTGACTATGAAATGATAGATTAGTCTTAATCAACACTGTTTACCTAGCTATTCTTATTGTACTCTTTCTCTCAATTTGGATTATTCAATTATGCTTCTGCATTATGCTTGACGCATTGTAACCCCTTCTCCCCTCCCTTATTTACTACCACGGCCCCATTAGTTGTTTACACTCACCGGTCTTTTTGTATGTGCATACATGTGTGTCTTTGACAATCGGTAAAAATTTCGTCTGTACATTGTAGAAACTCCTAGACAGGGGACTAGAACAGACTATGTATCAGCGGGCACGTATAAATATTCGGAGCGGAAGTTAAAAACGTCAGTGTAATCTAAAGATGTAAAGGAGTAACCTGAATAGAGTGTACTTACTAGTTACTATGAGTTAGCTGTGAGCTAGTATAGAAATAAACTCCTGCGTGAATAATTGAATAACGTTAATAAATAATTTTTGGTGTAATAATAGTTGACCTTTGGACTTATATTTCTTGGAGTTTTTGTTTGGCTTTCAGGTCAGAAATTAAAAAAACAGTAGATTTTTGTTTTTTATTTTATTTATTTTCCAATATTTCGATCATCGTCGATGATCATCATCAGGGATTTTCTTTAAATTTTAAAAGAAAAACAAATAACATTTTGTTATATAAAAGTATAAACAAAAACATGTTTTTAATAATTACATTTTATATTTTTCTATTTGCAACTTGCCACTACACGTTCTCACTAGATCGCAACTGATTTCCAACTAACGAAAGTTTTTGTGTTTTTCAATAATGTTCCTGTATATCTGGGCACAGTGTTCTGTGTCCATTTTGTAGTTCATTCGGTTTTCCACTGGTACATTTATTATGTGGAGCATTTCGAGCATGTATCTCCGCTTGCCATTCATTTCTTGGGTTAATACTTCGACATCCTTGAAATTCGGTGTATGTCCAGTTTCTGCACAATGTGCTGCAAGGGCTGTTTTTTGTTCCGACGTCTTATTTTTAGTCTTTTGGTCCGATTTATGGCCACTTAATCTCGTTTTTAATTTATTTTTCGTTGTGCCAACATATACTTTTTGGCATGCGCTCGACGAGTCACCATTACATTTTACTCTGTACACAACATTAGCTTTTTCTTCAACAGGCGTTTTAGTCTTTGTCCGACTTTGATGAAACTATAGAAAAACTACCCACAAAACCAAGGCTTTTAACAAAATATGTTGACGACATATTTTGTATAGTAAGGAGAGATCAGGTTGACAATACTATAAAAGCGTTAAACTCATATAATAAACAGTTACGGTTCACAATGGAGTGTGAATCCAACGACCAACTACCATACCTAGATTCAATCATATATAGAAAAGACAAAAAACTGTTACTTGATTGGTACCAAAAGCCAACATCATCAGGTCGACTAATCAATTACCATTCCAAACATCATAGGAGAGTTAAAATAAATACAGCAACAAATTTTATACGGCGGGTCTTAAATATCAGTGACTAAGTATTTCATTCCAAAAACAAAACCAGGATAAAACAAATCCTCAAAATGAACGATTTTCCAAACAAAACGATCAATCAACTGATTAAACATGTAACATCAAATAACATTAATAACAATGAACAAAAAGAAGAAAAGATATTTAAAAGATTTACATACATACCCGGTTTTTCCGAACGATTTTCATGCTCAAATCTTTATGACAAAGAACGATACCAATTGGCGTTAAGGAGCAACAATACGAATAATAACTTTTTTAGTCGGACAAAGACTAAAACGCCTGTTGAAGAAAAAGCTAATGTTGTGTACAGAGTAAAATGTAATGGTGACTCGTCGAGCGCATGCCAAAAAGTATATGTTGGCACAACGAAAAATAAATTAAAAACGAGATTAAGTGGCCATAAATCGGACCAAAAGACTAAAAATAAGACGTCGGAACAAAAAACAGCCCTTGCAGCACATTGTGCAGAAACTGGACATACACCGAATTTCAAGGATGTCGAAGTATTAACCCAAGAAATGAATGGCAAGCGGAGATACATGCTCGAAATGCTCCACATAATAAATGTACCAGTGGAAAACCGAATGAACTACAAAATGGACACAGAACACTGTGCCCAGATATACAGGAACATTATTGAAAAACACAAAAACTTTCGTTAGTTGGAAATCAGTTGCGATCTAGTGAGAACGTGTAGTGGCAAGTTGCAAATAGAAAAATATAAAATGTAATTATTAAAAACATGTTTTTGTTTATACTTTTATATAACAAAATGTTATTTGTTTTTCTTTTAAAATTTAAAGAAAATCCCTGATGATGATCATCGACGATGATCGAAATATTGGAAAATAAATAAAATAAAAAACAAAAATCTACTGTTTTTTTAATTTCTGACCTGAAAGCCAAACAAAAACTCCAAGAAATATAAGTCCAAAGGTCAACTATTATTACACCAAAAATTAAAGCACGGAAGGCACGCCGAGAAAATACAACAAATCAACATGCATCTATATAAAAATATTAAACAAAAATATAATAACAATACACAAAAAGTCCTTAAACAATATTCAAAAAGTAACAGGCTAACAGCACGCCTAAAGACAACAGCAACATTCCTAATTAAATGTAAACAAGCAGGTGTAATACCAAATTGCATCACTAACACCACAAAGAATACTCACAACTTATTTAAAACCAACAACACAATACCATCAAATACCAGGACAACACTAGATAAACTCATATATAACTTTCATATGAAAATACTAAAACTATTAATACAAGAAAAACACAAAGAAACCAACAACACAAAAGAGATGTTAAACAACTCAAAAATCCAACTCACAAATCTTTTAGAAAGAGAAGATTTGATTGCATTCATTGAGAGTGAAAACACTATCCTCCAATCAGAAGTTCTAAAACAAAAAACAACGCACATTAAAAAGTTAAACGCTTTGAAACAACAACAACGTATTGAACTAGGTATCCAACATAACCAATCGTGGTTCGTCAACACCACAAACACTGACGTACCCACTAATACTCAGTGGCTTCTCTCACTTGGACCCAAATTTTCACTCCCAACAACTACGACTACCTTTCCTTTATTCAATGTCATTGCAGAGGGAGAGGACTGCATCCAAACATTAGAGAATAAAGAATTACAGGAGAACGCCCGAATAAGTTTAATTACACTCATTAACAACCACGTAAGAAATAATACACTCAACAGAAGAGATCGTTTTATTCTTGAGACAGTGGGTCAAACAACCAAGTTCCTTAAAGAAAATAAACATATTTTAATTCTTAATGCTGACAAAGGTGGAAAGACCGTTGCAATGTTAAAAACGGACTATGAAAATAAAATGCAACATATTCTTACAGACATGTGCACATATAGACGTTTAAGGAAAGATCCTACCACCGGATTGCAAGAAAAGTGCAATAAACTCGTCACAAAACTATATGAGTTACACATAATTGACGAAATTGACAGGAACAAACTTATAAATAGAACATCAGTACCCCCAAAAATATACGGCCTTCCTAAAATCCATAAGGAAGACATCCCGTTGCGTCCCATATGCTCCTTTGTAAACTCACCAACATATACACTCTCCAAATACATAGGAACAATTTTAAAAGTCCTAACAAAGGAATCAAAATACAATATCAAAGATGCGATTGAATTTAAATCTAGAGTCAGTAAACAATACATTGACGACGACGAACTTTTAATATCTTTTGACGTGATATCCTTGTTTCCCAGTGTCCCAGTAAACCTGGCGATTAACACCATAAAGGGAAAATGGAACATAATTCAGGAGCATACAAACATTCCACAGAATCTTTTCATAGAAATTCTAAGCATATGTATCAAAGACTCGAGATATTTTCTTTACAATGACAAATTATTCGAACAATTGAAGGGAATGCCTATGGGCTCGCCGATATCCCCAATCATTGCAGACATTGTCATGGAAAAACTCCTTGTCATGGAAAAACTCCTACCCACAAAACCAAGGCTTTTAACAAAATATGTTGACGACATATTTTGTATAGTAAGGAGAGATCAGGTTGACAATACTATAAAAGCGTTAAACTCATATAATAAACAGTTACGGTTCACAATGGAGTGTGAATCCAACGACCAACTACCATACCTAGATTCAATCATATATAGAAAAGACAAAAAACTGTTACTTGATTGGTACCAAAAGCCAACATCATCAGGTCGACTAATCAATTACCATTCCAAACATCATAGGAGAGTTAAAATAAATACAGCAACAAATTTTATACGGCGGGTCTTAAATATCAGTGACCAAGTATTTCATTCCAAAAACAAAACCAGGATAAAACAAATCCTCAAAATGAACGATTTTCCAAACAAAACGATCAATCAACTGATTAAACATGTAACATCAAATAACATTAATAACAATGAACAAAAAGAAGAAAAGATATTTAAAAGATTTACATACATACCCGGTTTTTCCGAACGATTTTCATGCTCAAATCTTTATGACAAAGAACGATACCAATTGGCGTTAAGGAGCAACAATACGAATAATAACTTTTTTAGTCGGACAAAGACTAAAACGCCTGTTGAAGAAAAAGCTAATGTTGTGTACAGAGTAAAATGTAATGGTGACTCGTCGAGCGCATGCCAAAAAGTATATGTTGGCACAACGAAAAATAAATTAAAAACGAGATTAAGTGGCCATAAATCGGACCAAAAGACTAAAAATAAGACGTCGGAACAAAAAACAGCCCTTGCAGCACATTGTGCAGAAACTGGACATACACCGAATTTCAAGGATGTCGAAGTATTAACCCAAGAAATGAATGGCAAGCGGAGATACATGCTCGAAATGCTCCACATAATAAATGTACCAGTGGAAAACCGAATGAACTACAAAATGGACACAGAACACTGTGCCCAGATATACAGGAACATTATTGAAAAACACAAAAACTTTCGTTAGTTGGAAATCAGTTGCGATCTAGTGAGAACGTGTAGTGGCAAGTTGCAAATAGAAAAATATAAAATGTAATTATTAAAAACATGTTTTTGTTTATACTTTTATATAACAAAATGTTATTTGTTTTTCTTTTAAAATTTAAAGAAAATCCCTGATGATGATCATCGACGATGATCGAAATATTGGAAAATAAATAAAATAAAAAACAAAAATCTACTGTTTTTTTAATTTCTGACCTGAAAGCCAAACAAAAACTCCAAGTTAATAAATAATTGTAAAATCGTAATCGAAAACGAACCCTCGTTATATTTGGTACATATCGTATCAAGGAATAAAAGGGATTTATTCAAACCCTAATTGCGGATAGACCTGATGTAAAAGCAATGCTGGCATTCGTAATGCTGCAATTTAATGAGAACTCCAGGAAAATGGAAGAGAACACGAAAAGTCTAAAGGAGGTGTTAGGTGCCAAATTAGAAAAAAATTGTAAGACCATGTAGGAAAATTTTGCCAAGTTCGATGATAAGTTGGAAGAAAATTCTAAAAGCCTTAAGATGGAATTCAAAGAGAGCATAGAGCAAACATTTTCCAAATCCGATGATAAATTTGAGCTAGTTTCCAGAATAATTAACGAGAAATTGGCGAATGTTAAACAAGTTATGGAAGATCGAGTGAAAGACGTAGATGTAAAAATAGAAGATTTGGATAAGAAAAAAATCTGGCTCACGACGTACAGTGTCACGATCGTGGCCAAAAATGATAAAAACTAAATACTTCGTTGAACAAATTTATTGATGGCGAGTGATAGAAAACATACTAATTAAGAAGAATCTGAATTTTGGTACTGATACGTGAAGTAGTTTTTGCTATATGAGGATTTAAATCCGACAGTTTTAGTTAATACGTATTTTTGTGTTTTTTTTTCTAAAATTAATAAATTATATTATGCGGTAATATTTAAAATTTAAAAGAAACGGTCGCTGCAAAAATGTTTCCTCAGTTCTCTTGGGATGTAATAAACTTGGCTACACTTTTGTTTGCATGTAAATATTAAAGTGTATATCGATATTTTTTGCTGTTTGGGTAGTAAAAAGTGAGTACTTCAAATATATAAGGGTCCCAGCCGCAGAGGTTTGCAGACGAAGGGCACCCCCTTTTTTAACAATTCGTTTTGCGGTGTTGGCTATATCGCGAAAACGAATGAACCGATCATCATATATTTTTGTGGGCTTATTAAGTGCCTAATAATCTTGCTTTAAAACGAGAGTATTTTAAAAATATAAATTTTAAAAAACATATGAGCAGCGAAAATCAAAATTCGATTTTTTACAAAAAATTTACAGTTTTTCGAGCACTAATCGGTCAAAACAATTTTTTAAAGAAAATAACTCATATATAAGGAAAAGAAAAGAGTATGATATATTCAATATGCTCACAAACAATATGAAGACTAAACACCAAATTTCAGTCATATCGGGTGGATATTGAGGCCACAACACTCAAAATACCGACAATGATGAGGCACGGTTCTATGGGGGCTATAGGAAGGCGAGGACCTACACCGACATATTTCTGGTGAAGGTTATAACTCCCCCAACGGAGACTTAATACCAATTTTCAGCCATTTGGGTGTGATAATCAGGCTAAAACCTTCAAAATTCCGAAAATCGGGAGGTACCGTCCTATGGTATTCAAAGTGAAGGTATAATGCCCCATGCGAAGACTAAATACCAAATTTGAGCAATTTCGGTGTAATAATGAGGCAAAATTCTTCAAAATACCGATAATTGGGAGGTACCGTTGTATGGGGGCTAATTAGCATAAAAACTCCTCAGTTTGATGGAACTACATCATTGCTGCCATCAAACTTCAGTTGTGCACTGTGGCTTCAAGAAGTTAAATTTTAATAAGCGAAGGTAAATAAGAAATGCGAAAAGCCAATGTTATGCTTTTCGCTGACACAAAACGACAAACAAACAAAAAGTATCCTGTGACCAAGTGACAAAACAACAAGTGAAGAACAAACAGCATATAAGAGTGAGATAAAAACAAGTAAAACAACGATTTTTAAAGCGAACAGTTAGTACAAAACAAGTAAAACACAAAGTACAAACAAGTAAGAACGGAGTTAAGTTCGGACGGGCCGAACTTGTTATACCCACCACCACGTATGCATGGAAGTAAAATTTAACAATTAGTTTCCCTTCGTTTACGCAGAAGACTAAATAACAATTTTCAGCAATTTCGGAAAATACTGAAATTTGGGAGATACCATTCTATTGGAGCTGTATCAAAACATCGATCTATACCTACACATTTCTGGCGGAAAGTTCTTCGATTCAAAGAAGACTAAATACCAATTTTCCTATATTTCGGTAAAACAATGCAAAAACCTTCAAAATACCGACAATCAAGAGGTACGCTTCTATAGGGATATAGGAAGACGTAAACCTATACTATAATAATTCTCTTCTGGAATATTTTATAACCCCATGGAAGGTGTTGGAGCATAATAAATCTATTTTTTGTTTTATTTTTGATTTCCTTTTTTTATTTTTATTTATTTCTTTTTTTACACTTTTTTAATTTGAATTTTACTTTATGTTAACGTAGCTTGATTTAATGAATTCTGTAGTTGTAATAATTAGTATTGAAATAGTATGTAAGATAATGAAGTAACTGTAAAGAAAGAAAATAGAAATAAGACAATGAATTAGAAATGAATTGAAAGAAGAAAAGTTCGAGGACATCGAAGCCGCTCCACATCCGATATGTCTGAAGAGTCTTTACCGAAGACGAAACATGCATGTCACATAGTGGTGGGTGTGTGGGTTCGAATCCTCGGCTTTCCTTTTTCACTTGCATAATAGATCATAAAGCTCGATTAAAAAATTACAAAATTAATCTTAAAAAATGATCTTCGCCTAAAAAGGCAAACATTTTCAAATAAATAAAATCAGCTGAGCCAGGCTGGGGTTTGAACCCACGTTCTTGAAAAACACAGGAAAAAAGTGTTGTCACGGCGTGTTAGCGTTCAGAGCCAAACTCGTAACTTTCAAAGGCAGCGCTAAGCATTTGTCATGAAAGCACAACTAGATGGGAAAATCCTCATTGTTGTTGTAAAATACAAAACAAAAATGCATTTGAAAGAAGAAAAGCCGCTCCACATCCGATATGTCTGAAGAGTCTTTACCGAAGACGAAACATGCATTTCACATAGTGGTGGGTGTGTGGGTTCGAATCGTCGGCTTTCTTTTTCACTTGCATAATAGATCATAAAGCTCGATTAAAAAATTACAAAAAAACTTTAGTTGTTGTAAACTTACCGCCGAAATCAAAGCGTTTTCGTTCAACTTTCTCCACCGTCCGAAAGAATCCCAACCTAAAAAATAATAATAAATAAAGTTAAAATCGAAATTATAAATAAATCGTTTTTTATAATTTTTTTACTCACCGCTTAAAATAAAGTGGAACATTTTGGTGCCGAAACCCGGGATTGTAAAGTGACGTTGTGTTTTGTTAAATTAATACAAAACTAATTTGCAAAGTTTCTGCAAATAAGAAAGAAGAACAGTAAAAATTCTTTAAACACTTTTAAATAAATATACCTGTGGTGATCTGATCTGTTGCTGCTACTGTTCCAAATATCCAGATGCCCCGTTTCTGCGACTGCCGTCTTTGTAGGAGCAAACACAACAATCAGGAGAGTGATTCTGATTCCCAGGTAACAGCGTTGGACATAGTTTGTGTGAATCCTAACCTGTAAATTAATCAGTGTTAGAGAATTTGTAAATTATTTAAATTTTTGTAGTTTTAACACAACTCACACAAATTATCGCCTTGCGCTTCATCAATTTACATATATTACATTTTGTGATTCGCTTTGGTATTAAATATTCGCGGCTAAATAACAAACTTAATTATTACATTCAGATTAAGTGTGTTTTTTCTTTTCTCATTCCGCTTTGCTTTTCGTTTGCAAGCCATTCCACTTGTATTTGTTATTCTTTTTGAAGCACCTTTTTTCCGCGATTATTATTAAATTTTATTTCGCGAGTGAAATTATTCAATCAAAATATTTATTATTTTTGGCAATTTTATATAATTTAATTATTATTTTCGCACATTTGCCACTTTTCTAATATTTTTCTTTTGTTTTGATTTAATTTCATTAGTGCGACATACTTTGTGAGTAATTGAGTACCCATCTTCGGTTATTCAATTTGATCAATTGTGTTATCGGTGTTATCGATATACACAAAATACTAAAGGGTGCTTTAGACTACGCAATTTTACAGAATTTCTAAATTATTGAAATTTTGTGTGTGTTCAATTGCTGAACTAAAAGTAGTTAATTGAGATAGTATAAATATACTATTTAGAGGTGACAATTTATATTTTCATCGAAAAAGCGAGAGTTTATTTCTTAATAAACTATAACATATTACCTACCACTAATAAATATAAAAGTGTGTAGTGTTGTCCTGTTGTGTAAGTCTCCTTTAAACTTATTGATATATATCAAAATGGCTGGTGGTAAGAAACACCAAAGTAATCCTGATACGGAAATAGCCAATTTGAAGCAACAACAGGAAAAAATAATAAAAAATATTGAAAGAATTAAGACTTCTTTCCGAAAAAGAATATATCCTTCAATTCATTTGAATTAGAATGTCGATTAGACATTTTAAACAAATATATTGATGAGGCAATGCATTTGCAATCCGAACTAGATATTCTAGATCCCGATAATGACGATCGTGGTGAATTGGAAGACTTATGTGTATCGGCAAAGTCCCTATTTGTAGGAGTTTTATCTAAAAATAGGAGGAGTAGTATGCCTGAGACTTCTTTTTGCGCTCAATCGCATCAATCTAGATTGCCAAACATGAAATTGTTAAAATTCAGCGGAAAATATTCCGAATATAAGAATTTCATAAGTCTTTTTGAAAATTTAGTTCACACAGATCCGACATTGACAGACATAGAAAAATTCAACAATTTGATTTCATGCTTATCCGACGAAGCTCTTGGTACTGTAAAAGCTTTTCAGATTTCTGAAGAAAATTACCCCAAAGCATTAGCCAGCTTAAAGAAGGTTTATGATAATGATTGCTTGATATTTTTTGATAATATTGCTAAGCTTTTCGATCTTCCTGAGATCACCAAACTTTCGGCTTCTGCTTTGCGAAGCATGATCGATACTGTTTCTGCCATATACGATTCATTGTTGTCAATTGGTGATGCAAAAAGATTACGAATGCCATATTGATCCATTTAGTTATGTCGAAGGTTGATCCAATCACTAAATCCAAATGGGAAGAACAGCTTGACTTCGAAAAGCTCCCGTTATGGTCTGATTACGAGGCTGCTTTAAATAAAAGATATCAGCACATTTCTGCTGAAGAATCTTCTGGTGCAAGACCAAAACTTAACAAACCTAAGTTCGATAATCAGCCTAAAAGGAATTTTAAGACTTCACTTTCGGTTTCTAAACAGAAACAATCTCCCGAAAAGTGTATCTTCTGTAGATCTTTGCAGCATAACGTAACAAATTGTACGTCTTTTACTGCTGTACCAGTTCTCCAACGATTTGAGTTTATTAAAGCCGTCCCTGCTTGCATTAATTGTTTGAAAAAAGGTCATACTGTGGCCAAATGCAATTCAGGAGTGAAGTGTAGAGTATGCAGTGGTGCACACCATTTTCTACTGCATCGATATGCTTCTGATAATCCAAATTCAAATCTGTATCAAGAGCAGCCATCTACTTCCAGTGCTTCGGTCAACCATTCGGCGTGGAGTGAAGGCGTAATTTTGGCTACAGCACTAGTTCAAGTAAGAAGTAGTTCTGGGAAATTTATTATGGCTAGAGCTCTTTTGGATTCCGGTTCTCAACCTAATTTGATTACTGAGGACCTGGTACAGAGACTTAAAGTAAACCGAGAAGGTGGCAGATTAAATTTAAGTGGCATTTCTGAAACATCTTCATTTTCAAAGAATAGTGTCCAACTGTCTATAATGTCGAGACTCAATCAAACCCAATTTTCTTCTAAGTTCTGGGTGTTGAGTTCCATAACAAATATTCAACCTGATAAAAGAATATCAATTTCTGATTGGAACATTCCTAAAAATATTGAACTGGCTGACCCTAGTTTTAATGAACTTCGGAGAGTTGATTTGTTAATTGGTGCTAAAGTTTTCTTCGAACTTCTTTTTCTTCTTCCTGTTTTACAAAAAACTTCGTTTGGCTGGATCGTAGCTGGAAAATACGATGAGTCAAAGGGGTCCACTTCTACTATATGCCATTTAAATAGTTCAATAGGGAATAGTGAAACGATAGATGCAATTGTTAGAAAATTCTGGGAGTTGGAAGAGATTCCAAATAATTCATTAAAGATTTGGTCTGATGAGCAAAATAAATGTGAGGAACATTTCCAAAAATATGTGCGACGTTTACCGTCAGGGCGCTTTCAAGTGTCTTTACCTTTCAAGGAAGATGTGAAATGTTTAGGTTCGTCATTTGAAACTGCAAAGAGGCGGTTTCTCTCTTTGGAAAGGAGACTTTCTCATGACGACACATCTAAAGAAATGTACAATTCCTTTATGAAAGAGTATCTTGACTTAGGTCACATGGAAATGACAAATAATAAAATTCCTAATACGCCACATTATTTCATTCCTCATCAATGTGTTTTCCGACCGCAAAGTACAACTACTAAACTTCGCGTCGTTTTTAATGCTTCGAGCAAGACATCTTCACATGTTTCGCTCAACGATCTCTTGATGGTTGGTCCAACTATTCAAGAAGAGTTGTACTCCACTCTGCTTCGTTTCCGTCTACATAAATATGTAATTACTGCAGACATTGAGAAAATGTACCGTCTAGTTTTACTTGACGAGAAAGATAGAGATTTTCATTTAATCCTTTGGAGAGCAAACGATAGTGATCCGTTACAAATTTTCAAATTGAACACGGTCACTTATGGCACATCTTCTGCGCCATTTTTGGCAATTCGTTGTCTAAGCCATTTAAGCGATTTGTCCAAAGAGACTTTGCCAATTGGGGCTGAAGTTATACGCAACGACTGTTATGTGGATGATTTATTGACTGGTGCTGCTGATTTGAGTAGTCTGATCACAATTCGTGACCAAGTGACTACCATTCTCAGTTCAGCAGGATTCAAACTTACTGAAAGGTTTTCAAATCATCCAGATTTCAATGAAACAAGTTGCAGTGAAAAATTATTGCACTCAGATTCTGAAACTGCAAGAGCATTAGGAATTCATTGGGCTCCAAGAAGTGATGTTTTCAAATTTTATATTGAGGGAGGCTTTCAAGATATGAAGGCTACAAAACGACTCATTTTGTCAATATCATCATGTTTGTTTGATCCCCTCGGTCTCTTGTGCCCTATAATTACCAAAGCCAAAATGCTCTTGCAAGAACTTTGGATTAATAAATTAGACTGGGATGAATCGATTCCTATGCGTTTGAATAAAGCATGGGAAGATTTCAAATTTAACCTTTCAAAGTTAGATACGATTCAAATCCCAAGATTCGTAAACACGACCACTTCCTCGAGGATCCAAATTCATGGATTCTCAGATGCCTCGGTGCGAGCCTATGGCTGCTGCTTTTATGTTCGTGCTTTGGACTCCAGTGGAGTTTCTTGTCGGCTTTTAACAGCCAAATCCAAAGTAGCACCGCTCAAAACAATGTCTCTTCCGAGACTGGAGCTATCAGCAGCACATTTAATGGCAAATATGTGGTTACGAAGTAAACCAATGATGAACTTTGAAGTTGAAAATGTATACTTCTGGTCCGATTCCGAAATTATACTGTATTGGTTAAAAACCCATCCTTCAACTCTGGCCACGTTCGTCTCGAATAGAGTCGCAGAAATTCAAGAATGGTCAGAAAGCGGTATTTGGCGCCTTGTGCCCACTAAACAAAACCCTGCCGACATAGTTTCGAGAGGATGCAGTGTTGAAGAACTTAAATCTTCAATATGGTTCGAAGGACCCAAATGTCTATTAGACGATATGTCTAAATGGCCTGTCAACAAACATTTTGAGTTGACAGAGGAAGAAAAATCATTGGAAGTAAGAAAATCCAAAGTTTTACTGGCGTCAGATGGTAAGACAGATAAGGAATGTTCTGAGAACATTCTTCTAAAATTAATAAATGATCACTCGTCTTACAAAAAGCTTCTTAGAGTGGTTTCGTACATCTTTCGATTCGTTGATCGAGTTAAGAAGCGAAAAATTCCAAATTCTATCTGTCTTACAGCTCAAGAGTTGAATTGGTCTTTCCTGAAATTGGTCGAAGTAGTTCAAAATACCAGTTTTTCAGAGGATATTTCTAAAATAAAGAAATCAATCTGCCTAAAATGAAATCTTCAAAAATTGACGCCATTTATACACCATTTCTCTGAGTGTAAATGAACATTTTTTCTCTTAAGAGTAGGTGGAAGGTTGCTTAATGCGAAGTTACCACATAATACGAAGTTTCCCTTTTTCTCCCAAAAACGCATCATTTTGCTTCGATATATTTGAGAGATTTACATTTCAAAAATTGTCACGCTGGTACAAAGGCCCTAGTAGCTTTGTCCCGTGAACGAATTTGGCTAATAAATGCCCGTGAAGAATGTAACAGAATAGTTCGGAGTTGTATTCATTGCTATAGATATAAGCCAAAGCTGATGACTCAAGTAATGGGAAATCTACCCACTGATAGGGTGAGAGCTTAAAGGCCTGCGTACATAAGCTGCTTTGCCTGATTGCCTTGCTTACCTGCTTCATTTCTGACGTAATAAAAATAATAGAATAAAGACGAAATTTCGAACTGGGTTGCCATCAGTTGGAAATTGGGTCGGCCTTCTTTGTTCTTTTATTTTTTTATTGAAGCAGCAAAGCAAGGCAATCAGGCAGAGCAGCTTATGTACGCAGGCCTTTACGTCCTTTCTTAATAGTAGGCGTAGACTTTTGTGGTCCCGTTGATATTACATTAAAAATACGCGGGCGGCCACCTACCAAAATGTATATTGCCGTCTTCGTTTGTTTTACGTCCAAAGCGGTTCACCTTGAATTAGTATCTGATTTGTCATCTGATGCTTTTATTCTTTCTTTTAAAAGATTTGCCGCAAGGCGTGGGCTCCCATGGAAGATATGGTGCGACAATGCGACAAATTTCGTCGGGGCCAGCCGAGAGCTGAGGGAACTGCAAGAGAGGTTCCTAGCAAGCCACAAAGCCGTGGAGGAATACGCAGCCTCGTGCAGCGTGCAATTCAAGCTCATTCCTCCGAGGGCTCCTCATTTCGGGGGCCTGTGGGAAACTGCCGTAAAACAGGCGAAGTTCCTGCTTCTGCGAGCTGTCGGCAAAGTGTTGCTGACACAAGAAGAGATGGTAACGATCTCCAGACCCCAACGACGAGGAAGCTCTGACACCCGGGCATCTACTAGTCGGAGCGGGTCTGCGTTCGCTGCCGCCAGAATTCGTCGACGAAAACAGAGCCAACAAGCTGACGTGTTGCAAGCGTTGGCAGATGCTCTGCGCTCTAAAGCAGAGGTTCTGGCGGGCCTGGTCCAGGGATTATATCCTGGGCCTGCAGGGCAAAGGCAAGTGGAACCAGCCTCAAACCAACCTCGAGATCGGTCGCCTGGTGATCGTGCACGAGGACAATCTGCCGCCCCAAGAGTGGCTGACCGGACGAGTCGTCAGCGTAACAGAAGGCAGAGACGGAAGAGTAAGGGTAGCAGAGGTCCAGACCAAGACGGGCAGATTTAAAAGGCCAATTGCGAAATTAGCTCCACTACCAATGGGTTGAAGTCCTGAGGTCCTTCAATGGGGCCAGAATGTTGGAGCATAATAAATCTATTTTTTGTTTTATTTTTGATTTCCTTTTTTTATTTTTATTTATTTCTTTTTTTACACTTTTTTAATTTGAATTTTACTTTATGTTAACGTAGCTTGATTTAATGAATTCCGTAGCTATAATAATTAGTATTGAAATAGTATGTAAGATAATGAAGTAACTGTAAAGAAAGAAAATAGAAATAAGATTATGAATTGAAATAAAAACTTTAGTTGTTGTAAACTTACCGCCGAAATCAAAGCGTTTTCGTTCAACTTTCTCCAACGTCTGAAAGAATCCCAACCTAAAAAATAATAATAAATAAAGTTAAAATCGAAATTATAAATAAATCGTTTTTTTTATAATTTTTTTACTCACCGCTTAAAATAAAGTGGAACAGAAGGCTAAATAACAAATTTCAGTCTTTCGGTGGGATATTGACGTCACAACATTCAGAAATACGGAAATCGGGAGGAACCGTTCTATAGGGGCTATATGTAAGCGTGGACCTATACCGACGAATTTCAGTCATTTCGGTGGGTTATTGCGGCTAGAATCTTCAAAATACCGAAAATCGGGAGGTAACGTTCTATTAAGGCGTGGAAATAAACCAACAAATTTCATATGGAAAGTTTTGCTCCCCCAAAGAAGACTAAATACAAGATTTCAGCCATTTCGATGGATAATTGTGGCCACAACCTACAAAATACCGAAAATTGGGAAGAACCTCTCTATGGGGGCTATATGAAGGGTGGACCTATACCGAAAAATTTCATATGGAAAGTTCTGTACCCCCAAAGAAGACTAAATACCAAATTTTAGCCATTTCGGTGTGATAACGATGCCAAAACCTTCAAAATACCGAAAATCGGGAGGTACCGTTCTGTGGGGGCTATATTAAGGCGTGGAAATAAAGCGACAAATTTCTAGATGAAAGTTTTATACCCCCAACGAAGACTAAATACCAAATTTCAGCCATTTCGGTGGATTATTGTGGCCGCAACCTTAAAAATAGCGAAAATCCGGAGGTACCGTTCTATGGGGCCTATATCGACAAATTTCTGGGGGAAAGTTTTGTACCCCCAACGAAGAATCAATACCAAATTTCAGGAGGTAGCGTTCTGTGGTGGCTATATCAAAACGTGGACCGATATAGCCCATTTGCAATACCAAACATCCTAGGAGATAAAGAAACTTCTACACAAAATTACAAGCTCTATCTTAAAAATTGCGAGCTGAATCTTAATTTCAACAGAGGGACGGGCGGACGGACGGACAGTCGGACATGGTTATTTCGACTTAGAATATATATATATATAAATATATATATATATATATATATATATATATATAAATATATATATAAATATATATATATATATATATATATATATATATATAAATATATATATATATATATATATATGTATACATATATATATATACTAGCATATGCCCGCTACTTCTTTAGCGGAAAATTCCTATGGTATAAAGCAGGATAATAAATAAATTTACCAAAATTCAAAATATAACGTCTCCATTTCCCATTTACAACTTTTTTCAAAATAAAAGCCAGTAATGCTACTTACGACAGTTAAGTGTGTTACTATTTATCTTTTTCTAAAAATCAGGTATGTAGTTTTCAAAAAGGACTACATAAATCGAATCGTTCGCGATATAGTTTGACGTAAATCGACTTATCTCCAAAAATTAATGTCTACAATTGTAAGCAAATATGTCTCTCCCTCCCTCCTTCCCTTCGCATCTTATGGTATAGCATTTTTTGAAGGCAAAAAAATGATTTATTTGTTAGTTAATACCAGCACTTTAATGTTAATTAACATTTGGTAATACCCGTACCGCGAAAACACTAATTATCCACAACTCTACCCGTTTGTAAAAATTGGGCTTGCTTCTAGTTCTGTCTGTTCACACAACCCCAGTGATCCCCATTTGTAAACTTACAGAACTATATTTTGAAATCACCACTTTATCTCAACACCAATACTAAATATCAGTTTAGAATTCTAACTATTCACACAAAACCAAAGGTACCAAATTTAGTACGCAAATTAAAACCTTTTTTACTTTTCCGTTTTTATTGAATTTTATTGAATTCGTTAGATAAGTCCCCAACGCAATTTACCCCTCGCAACGCCTTAAAAAATGCATTTAAAAGTTGCACTTTTATTTCATAATTTTTTGTAAGGAACAAACGGTATGCACAAATCTATCATTCTTAATATTTTACAAAACAGTTATATTTTACTCTTAAAATCAGAAATGTAAAAAAAATGGAAATTTAAAGCGACAGTGAAATTGAAAAAATTAATCTACTAATCATTACAAATGATGATTTCTGCGATACTAAGAAACCTCTCGCAAATGAAACGGTAAAAATAGAAATGCAGTGACAGCCTGAACTTAATGCAAGACATTCTGTATAAAATTGATGGTAGGATGATGGACCAAAGTCGATTGAAAGTTTTGTCTTTAAACTTTAAAATACTTAAAAATTGCAACAAAATACGTAGGAAAATGTATCCTAACGGTTAAATGAGGGCTATACCAACGTGTATTGAAAATATTTTGTACATAATCCGAAAACCATATATGTATTCTAAAGCGGGGTATACACGATCAGTTTTGACTGTCGATTTTTCGGAAATATCGATAAATGTCAAAGTATCCAGCAACCACAAAATATTTTGTTGTTGAATGATGACTGACAAAAATGAACGGCCACACTGGCAAGCAAGCGAATACTTGAGCAAAACTGACAGTCAAAACTGATCGTGTGTACCCCGCTTAAAGGGGAGTACACACTATCAATCAAAAATGACAGCCAACGTACTTTTAGGACAATTTTCCGGCAAATAACAACTATTATTTAGCGAAAAACCTTTTAAATACAATATATACGGTATTATTTAGATATAACAAAAGACATTTTTCAGTTAGGCTTTGATATTCACGAAATAGACCTCGATGACTTTCAGTTTTGCTTGTCAATGTGTACTATACTTAATTTGCAACAAAATTGATTGCATGAGTCTATAACGTAAAAATGGACGCTACCGCTACATTAACCCTACAGGAAACCGCGGGTCTATGTGGTAAATATTGAGCCTAGGACTACCAACTAATATAAGTGGAATTTTTGTGTTTTACTGTAAAAATTGGTAGCCTATGTCCTTCATATCAAACTACAAATGTTTCGAAACTATCAAAGTTCGTAATATTTGTACTAATTATTACAAATTATCGAGTACACGGACAAACATATTGTCAAATAAATAGGGGGCAGAGGTCTTATGATGTATTTTTGTTTATATTTGTGTAGTATTATTAAGAATTTAATCATATAGAAAATATAAATTCATTTTTTAGAAAACTGTATTAATTATTTTCGAAGTCGAGTAATTAGAGGGTACACAAAACTGTAGTGGGATTCTGTAACTCATTTTTGCTGTTACCGGCAAAAATCGGTAAAATTAAATAGCAAAATTATGACTAACAACATAAAGAAAAGTTGACATCACTGTTTGTGTCGCTAGAGGCTAGCGACTACTTTTATTCCTCGTTAACTTACCGAAAAAATTCGTTAATTATCGAAATTATAAGCACTTTAATTTTACCGACAATTATCGATAACAGCAAAAATGAGTTACAGAATCCAACAAATGAACGTAAAAACCGTTTTGTGCGACATCTTTTAAAATAATTGATGCACCCTAAAATTTTTAGAAATTTCACCATTGCATAACGTTAACATAGATTCACCACAACACAAAAGAAAGAAGCACATTTTTTATTAAAACACCAACTTCCCCCGCTTTATATATCACCGTGGGTCATCTTGTAAAACAAATAAAAATCAAACCCTTCATACAGCACGGAAACAACTCGAGTTTAAGACCGCCATAATCCAGTTTATAGTCTGGTCTTCAATCGTTTTGCAATTGCACTACTTGTGACGCTTAATATTGCTATTGCCACCTGAGATTTATGAACAGTTTCGTTAAGACGATACGAATACAAATGTGTTCAAACTGCTACCTTGCTTACGTTTTGTTTATAAATGAGTTATTTTTGTTTGTTATTTGTTTTCAGCCGAACAACCATTTTCTACACCGAAAGGCGTTTGGTAGTAATTCGAACGAATTTCATTTCGGATCGTCTTAGAAATCAAATATATTATAGTCATTCATTAACCATCATTCAAAACACAAATTTGTTTTTCACTGAACACGAGTTTAAAATGTAAGTTATATGCATAGATACATTTCGAAATGTCATATTTTATTAGTATTATTCCCATTGATCTTTATTAAGTTTCGCATATTAGTGAAGGGTCTTTTTCCAGCTTTTCCATAAAGTTTTTGTAAATAAGATTTACGTCCAGAATGTCTTGTCTTGGTAGATTTTATATTGTATTTACTTTTTTGATTTTCAGGTTCCAAAAAAGACAATTTTGACGTTGTCGTTAAATAAGTTTTAGAAGATCTTCAAATAAACCTCAGAAAACTTATTTTACTCAAAGCCATTGCTTCATATACAACCCTTTGCCATAGACAAATTAAATATACATATAGACAAAGGAATGCTCTAAACAATGTTCTAAACATCGAGTTTGTTGACAGAACAACTCAATTAAAATTACAATAAATACAACTCTATAAAGTTAGTTTTTGACGGAATCTACATCTTTGGATAAAAATGTAAAAGAAAATCTTGCAATTTTTCTCAAAAATCGCCTTTGAAAAATATCCTCCGGAGTTTTCAGTATGTATTACATTTTTATTTTCCAGGGTTGTAAGATGGTTGCGCCATACTTTTTGGGTCCCATCGTAATAATACAACATAATGTTCGTCTCATTAGAAAATATAACGTCATCAAAGTACTTTAAAGGGCTTGAAATCTTCTCTGTAGAAAATTCGTTTCCCTATATTTTACGGGGAGAGCAGAGGTTTTTCCTATCCCTTCGTGATAATTTTTTCTGACTTTTTCACGTAACGCACATATTCCAAAATCGTTTTCAATTACAAAGCCAAAATTTTATTCTGGTTTGTGGTCTATTATTGATTTCCTAAATTATTTAGTGACGAAAAGTTATAGACTCTACATTTCTCCAAGAACGCAATAAAAATTCTTAATTGCAAATAAATCGTGGGAACAAACATGTAGACCAAGGCCAAGAAATCAAGTACATACAGTTTTTGTTGTTGTTATTTCTGGCCGATTTCTGATTTTATTTCCTTAATGATATTTTAAACAGTAAAAAACTTAACATTATTGGACTAAATTTTGTTTTAATCTTAAATTAAAAATCAAAATTTTCCAAATTCGTTGGTAATAATTTTTTTGTTTAAGAAAGAAAATCTGTTGTGCGACATCTGTTAAGTGAAAACACAATTACTCCAGACACGTAAATCTGGTACTGCTTACATTACGTTAATACTATACAATTGCGACATCTGTTGAAACGGAGGAAAAAACTTCTAATGTGGTTTTATAATTCAGTGGTTTACGATAAAATGATACGATAAAGCCAGCGCATAGAAGTAAACTACAAAATTTGAAATTATTTGTGATATTTTACGGTATATAATATTTTACGGTATATAATAGCAAAATATAAGGATTTTTGTTGTTGATATTTTTTGTGGTTCCAGGACTAATTTTCTAAACCCGGCCTTATCTCGCACATTTGCGCCAACAGTGACCTACTGGTAAAATTTCAAGTTCATAGCTTTAGCCGTTTTGGCTGGGCGTTGATGATGAGTCAGTCAGTCAGTCACTTATCACCAAGCTCAAACACATAATATATATGACTATTACATATACATAATATATATCCCACTACGGGTTACTCGACTTCGAAAATAATTAATACAGGTTTCTAAAAAATTAATTTATATTTTGTATAAGATTAAATTCTTAATGATACTACACAAATATAAATGAAAATCTAATATATAATAGGCAATGTGTATATGTTAGTATGTTTGTTTGTTTGTATGTTCCGAATAGACTCAAAAACGGCTGAATAGATTTTCTTGAAAATTTCAAATAATGTACTGGGAGCACCGGTGGTGAAAATAGGCTATATATTTTTTTGAATGGTCGTCGCGGAAGTGAAATATCGCGGTCATCCCAAATAATTCAAAAATGTATTATTTCAGATAATATACCTAATTTTAGTAAGCGTGACTACGAAACCGCTGTAACACTGGCTTCAATATGTGGGATAACGCGGTCAACGCCATATTTTGGAATACAGTAAAATCCCGATAAATTGAGATGTCACTATATAGAAACTCCGAAAAATTGATTGGGAAATCTTATGAAATTTTGTATGTGGAGTTTTTAGGTCTGAGAATAGGTCGTAATCTATTTTTTTATCCCGCTAAGTGTAGTGACCGGTGGTCCTCCCCACAATTTTTTAGGAAAACCGCGAAATTCAAGGTACGTTTAATATATTGTTTACAATTGTTTGCAATGCTATGGTAATTGAAATATCGCAAAAAATGAAATATCGCGGTCATCACAAAACTTGCAAACATTTATTATTTCAGATAATATACATTATTTTGTAAGCGTGCCTATAAACGCTATAAACGCCTAAACACTAAACAATAAGTGGGATAGCGCGATCAACTCCACATTTTGGAATACAGTAAAATTCCGATAACTAAAAAAAAATCCCGATAACTAAAAAAAAAAACAAAAATTCCACTTATATTAGTTGGTAGTGCGAGGCTCAATATTTACCACATAGACACGCGGTTTCATGTAGGGTTCATGTGGCGGTAGCATCCATTTTTACGTTATAGACTCATGCAATCAATTTTGTTGCAAATTAAGTATAGTACACATTGACAAGCAAAACTGAAAGTCATCGAGGTCTATTTCGTGAATATCAAAGCCTAACTGAAAAATGTCTTTTGTTATATCTAAATAATACCGTATATATTGTATTTAAAAGGTTTTTCGCTAAATAATCGTTGTTATTTGCCGGAAAATTGTCCTAAAAGTACGTTGGCTGTCATTTTTGATTGATAGTGTGTACTCCCCTTTAAGCGGGGTACACACGATCAGTTTTGACTGTCAGTTTGCTCAAGTAATCGGTTGCTGCCAGTGTGGCCGTTCATTTTTGTCAGTCATCATTCAACCACAAAATATTTTGTGGTTGCTGGATAGTTTGACATTTATCGATATTTCCGAAAATTCGACAGTCAAAACTAATCGTGTGTACCTCGCTTTAGAATATAGGGTTTTCGAAATATGTACAAAATATTTTCAATACACGTTGGTATAGCCCTCATTTAACCATACCGGCCGTTAGGATACATTTTCCTACGTATTTTGTTGTAATTTGGCATTTGTTGTTCTTTGTAGATAGAAAACTTCTGTGCGAAATATTAGCAACATAGGTTTAGGTTTTGAAGTATTTTAAAGTTTAAAGACAAAACTTTCAATCGACTTTGGTCCATCATCATACCATCAATTTTATACAGAATGTCTTACATTAAGTTCAGGTTGTCACTGCATTCCTATTTTTACCGTTTCATTTGCGAGAGGATTCTTAGTATCACAGAAATCATCATTTGTAATGATTAGTAGATTAATTTTTTCAATTTCACTGTCGCTTTAAATTTCCACTTTTTTGCATTTCTGATTTTAAGAGCAAAATATAACTGTTTTGTAAAATATTAAGAATGATAGATATGTGCATACCGTTTGTTCCTTACAAAAAATTATGAAACAAAAGTGCAACTTTTAAATGCATTTTTTAAGGCGTTGCGAGGGGTAAATTGCGGTGGTTACTTATTTAACGAATTCAATAAAAAACGGAAAAGTAAAAAATGATTTAATTTGCGTACTAAATTTGGTACCTTTGGTTTTGTGTGAACAGATAGATTTCTAAACTGATATTTAGTATTGGTGTTGAGATAAAGTGGTGATTTTAAAATATATATACACTGGGATTGTGTGAACAGACAGAACTAGAAGCAAGCTCAACTTTTACAAACGGGTAGAGTTTTTGATAATTAGTGTTTTCGCGGTACGAATATCACTAAATGTTAATTAACATTAAAGTGCTGGTATTAACTAACAAAGAAATCATTTTTTTTTTGCCTTCAAAAAATCCAATCCATAAGATGCGAAGGGAAGGAGGGAGGGAGAGACATACTTGCTTACGATTGTAGACATTAATTTTTGGAGATAAGTCGATTTTCGTCAAACTATATAGCGAACGATTCGATTTATGTAGTTCTTTTTGAAAACTACATACTTGATTTTTAGAAAAATATAAATAGTATCACTCTTAACTGTCGTAAGTAGCATTACTGTCATTTATTTTGATAAAAAAGTTGTAAATGGGATATGGAGACATTATATTCTGAATTTTTGTCAATTTATTTATTATCCTGCTTTATGCCTTGAGGATTTTCCGCTTATGTATACTTTAAAGGGTCTCTGATGAATACTTCGATGTGTTACAAACGGAAGGACAAATTTAATTATATCCTCCATATTATGGTGGAGGGTATAAAAACACAAATTGTAAATTTTCCTATGTAAACTAAAGAAATTACCCTAGATTAAAACTAAAATTGTGCTAATAAAAACTAAAGCTTTGCTTATTAAAATCTCTAAAACTACCCAGTTAAACCTACAAAAATTACAAATTACCTAATTAAATGTTACAAAATTACCTAGCTAAAATCTTATAAAAATACTATAAATTTGCCTAATTAAAAACCGATGAATTTGCTACATTAAAATATTGTGAATTTGCCTACTTAACTACTGCACATCTGCTAAACCTAAAAATCTACCTAAATATAAAATTGTGAATTTGCTATTGAAAAAATCTAAAATGTAAACTGAAAATGTGCCTAAAATTTAGTTGAAAAAAATTAAAACTGGCTTATTACTTAGTGAAAAATGAACGTTTGTAAAAACATTTTGTGGATCAGTCAAACCAGATAAGTGTAGAGTTTTATTTTTAATAAATAAAAAAAATTTTACAAAATCAGCGCGAGTATAAATGACAAAAAGTACAAGATTGTTTAAACAAAATGAACTTCAAGATACAAAAAACAATTAACAGTGTACATAGTGAACGTCACATAAAAAGAAACAAGTATGAACGGCTTTAAGTTCGGCCGAGCCGAACTTTTTATGCCCTCCACCAGAAGTGGTACTAAAGTAAAATGAAGCAATTAGTTTCTTTTCGTTTATGAAAAAGACTTAATACCAAATTTCAGCAATTTCGGTAAAACAATATCGCTAACCTTCAAAATTATGGAGGTACAGTTCTATGGGGGCTATATAAAAACGTCGAACTATACCGACAAATATCTGCCGTAAAGTTTTAGACTCAGTAGGATAATGTGGTTAAAATCTAGAAAATACCGTAAATCACGAGGTACGCTTTATGGAGGTTATAGGAAGACGTGGACCAAATTCTTTTCTGGAACATTTCCCCATGAAAGACTAAATAACAAATTTCAGTCATTTCAGTCACATCCTTCACAATTATGAAACTCGGGAGGTACCGTTCTATGGGGGCTAAATCGTGGACCTATACCGTCGAAATTCAGTCGGAAAGGGTTTTATTTCCAACGTAGAGTAAATACCAAATCTCAGCCATTTCTGTTCGTTGCTGTGGCCACAACCCAAAAAAAAGGAAAATCGAGAGGTACCGTTCTATGGGGGCTATATGAAGGCGTGAATCTATACCAAAAAATTTCTGTGGGAAGTTTTATTAAATAAAAAAGAACAATTCACAAATGCAACAACAAAACGGTTCGGCACGTGAAACGAATAAAACATAAATTCAATAATCAACAAGAAGAGGCAAATACAACAACAAGGAATATCTAGTGGACAGACAGAAGGAAGAACCAGTAAAATGAGTACCCTGTTTTCATGTTTTTTGGAACACAACCAATCGAAAGGATATTGGTAGCAAATAAATATACCCTTATTGCCTATAAAATGCCCCAAGACTTGAGTACATTTTGCACTAACATTACATAACCTAAAATTGACAAAAAACCCAAATGAGCAGGGAGCTCAAACCGTCGTTTTATTTGATACATAATATAATACATAATATACGCTGAATATTGGAAAAATTTTATATAAGCCATACTTACTTGGCAAGTCCGCCATATTGCTATTTACCCAGTAAACGTGCAGTTTACATAAAGATATATACTCAGCTATGTACATATATACATGCATACTTAAAAAACAAATCCGCCATTTCTAAATTATTAAAAAATCGTCAATACATAAATAAACGGTTCTGTCTGGGGGACAGGCAAATTTTACCGTTGATTGGCAAAACACATTGCAAAACAAAAATCGTCTGGTAGACGGCTAAAAAAATACATAACCTAAAAAATTATTTGTGGAAATTTTGGAGGCAAATACTAAGCGTCTGGTGGACAGACGGAGATTACATTAACCTACAATTCGTAGACACTTTGAAAAACTTTTTTGCAAAATAACACATCAAACCATAAACTCTTTGACAATTTTGAACAATGTTTTTTGACTAAACACAGTCTGGTGGACAGACAGAAAACAGTAGTGGAATCCTGTAACTAATTTTTTGAGTTACCGACAAAAATCGGTATAATTAATAGTCAAAATTATGAATTAAAAGTATCAATAAAAGTTGACAACACTGTTGACTTAGCGACAACTTTATTTTGGTTGTTAACCTACCGACAAATTTCGTTAATTACCGAATTATAAGCATTTTAATTTTACCGATTTTTGACGGTAACTCGAAAAATAAGTTACAGAATTCCACTACAGGAGCCTATAATTATAAGATCAATGTATTTTTTTTTATTATTTAGTGAAATTTTAACAACTTTTCAGCAAAATTTCTGTGACCCAAAATATTTTCAGCGAGTTATTGCAGAAACTACTTTGTGTTGAAACTTCAACTTTGAGAAAAATTTTTTCTTTACATTTTGGAATTTTTACGGTATTTTCTTTTTATTGTTTGGACCAAGATATTACAATTATATATAATTGTTCCACAAACATCCAATATGGGACAAGGGAAACTTCTCTCATATCATATTAGCTCAATGAGAGGGGACCTACAGTTTATCGCCGAGTCCGAACGTTGAGTCTAAGGCACCACTTTTGTAGAGAAGTTATTAAATATTAAAGTTGTTAAAATTTCTTTACGATTTTTGGGAAAACTCAAAGCGTTTTTAAAAATACTTGTTGACTCAGACAAATATCTAGACTCGATTCAACAAAGCAACTGCTGATTAAAGGAACATTGATGCCATATTCATGTTGAAATCCTCCTGCAAAAGGATAACAAACGATTTTACTAATTAACTGCGACACTTAGGAAAAAAGGAAGGCCTTAGATTTGAACTTTTATCCACAACCCATCGTGCACTTTCACAACCTTTCAGTTTTTTTTTACAAGGGAAATAGTTAGTCACGTACCGCTGACCAATGATGGATTTGAGCTGGCATGGAAAAAACTCACAGATAGATATGAGAATAAAAGGATGCAATATATGACGAAATAAAGACCCTTTTTAACCTGCCTGGAGTTTCAACAGAATTAAGTCATTCAATCCAAAAACTACAAATTACTAAGGAATTTTTGAATTCACTAAGCACTTGCAAGGTACTGCCAAATTGGGAACAGTTTGATGCTTTTCTGATAAATAAATTCAAAACCATGGAATCTGTTGGAAATATAAAACCTTCGACATCAAAATTCGCACAGCCAAAACCACACAAGAAACCTAGATTCCTGTACCTTTCAAACAAATACTTCAAGGAATACGAATAATTTGAATCACCAAAATAGAAAACAAAAAAGCAATCAAAACGGACAATCATGTCAGGTTTGCAAACCATATAATTTAAATAGAGATTGTTCCGAATTTTTGAAGAAGGTCATCAATGATAGAATTCACATTGTGAAAACGTTACATTGGTGTTATAACTGCCTGTCATCGAGAAATGGAGTTAAAGATTGTAAAAGTCGCTTTGGATGTCGAACTTATACAATGAGACTTCACACATAAGTGAAGGAAACCCAGTCAACAAATTCATACCTAACTCGAGTGGAGACACAACCTAGTAATAATGCCGCCGTTCATAAAACTCAATTACAGTACACTACAAAACTTTAACCAAATACGATTAAGCTTTGACCCTCCAAGATACTCAAATTAATCAGCAACAATCTAGAGGAACACTACTTTTCACAGCCATGGTACAAATAGAAGGAAAAGGACAAATATATGATGCCAGACCACTGATAGACTCAGGATTACAGTCAACATTTATCTCGGAAAAATTGGAAAACCTTTTGAAATTGCCAACAAGAAACAATTTAGTACACGCCACTGGTCTAAATTATTTGTTTCCGAGACTTCAACAAAATCCTGCCTTTTTACAATGGAATCAAAATTTGACCCAAAACCAGAATTTTGGGTTCCAGTTTTAAAGACACTACCTTCAAATTTGCCACCATAAAACACAACTTAGAGATGTTACATCATTAGAACTGGCTGATCCGAAGTTTTACGTCAGTCAACCAATCGATCTACTTATTGCAATGGACATAGGACCATTATTATTGGACTCCAATGAAAACTTTTGGAACAAGTTTAACACATAAAACCAAGTTTCGATGATTTGTTGGAGGACCCATTCCTGGGAATATGATTCGAAGGAAGCAAATATCATTACTTGCTACCACATCAATACAGAAAATACTTACACGATTTTGGCAGGTGGAAGAGACCCCTAAAAAAGGTTTACGGTCAGAGTGCGAGTGGAATTTCATTGAAACTACGATACGGAATGAAGAAGGTAAATACATCGTGACTCTCCCATTCAAAAAATGCGAGGAATTGGGAAATTCAAGGAATATTGCCATAGGCCAATTTTACAGGATGGAGAAAAAACCCCTAAAAAAGGTTTACGGTCAGAGTGCGAGTGGAATTTCATTGAAACTACGATACGGAATGAAGAAGGTAAATACATCGTGACTCTCCCATTCAAAAAATGCGAGGAATTGGGAAATTCAAGGAATATTGCCATAGGCCAATTTTACAGGATGGAGAAAAAACAAATGAAGACTCCTGACATTAAAGAACAATATGATACATCGCTGCAAGTAACGGAAGAGTTGCCCTATCGACCATATAATAAGGCTATTATTAAAGACCCTACCCGCAATTTTGTTCAGAACCAGCTGGCTGATGCTGATCCGCGATCAAATAGTCCCATCGAGGTTGAACTCGGAACTGACGTCTATTCAACAATTATCCGAAATGCCCGAACTGCAACCGGCCTGGGCAATGTACATGTATACCAATCCAAATTGGACATAGTGTTTTGCTGCCCCATAAAAAATTGCCACTCGACAATTAGAGGAGAGAGTACACTTGGTCACGGGGTGGGAGAATGTTTGCTGCGTGCGCTTAATTAATATACACCTTAAGTAAGATTATAAGTTGCTGACTGTGACATTTGGAATGAATTGTGCGCCTGTTTTGGCATTAAGAACCCTCATCAAATTAGAACAGGATGTTAAAGACCTGCATCCAAGAGTAGCCGACATAATTCTAAATAATTTATACATTTATGATGTACAGCCAGTACCAGCCAGGTGGACATACACTTGCAGAAGCAATAAAATCTAGAAAGAAATTAGTCGCAGCTCTAGACTCAGCTGGATTTACATTTATGGAATGGACCTCAAACGATCACAAGTGGATTAAGGATATTCCGGAAGAAGATTTATTGATACGCCTCTACGAAAGGGTGTACGATGGAATATCTCTGGAGATTTCTTCTCTTTTACACCTCCAATAATGGAAAAACAAACTTGTGGTGAGTGAACGTGTTTGTTGAAGCTCCCACTGATAACTCGAATTTTAAATAAAGCTGATATTACAAAGAAAAACTAAACAATAAACACAATTTTTACAACACCCTGTAATCAATTTCATAAATAATAACGCCGTGGAATACCATTACGTGTATTTATTTGAAAACTTTTTATTTCATTTCGTAAATAAAACTTTGCAAAAACAAAAAAAAAACACAAAACAATAAAAACAAGCAAACTGGAGTGAGGTAAGATAAAGGGAATATCTTCGTGAGAGTGATTTACCTCAAAATTTTTTCTCTCCGCATAAACATAATTGTTAAGTGTCAACCTTTTTACATATCAATATACGGATCTATGCAATAGCGCTCCTGACATTAACATATTTTGTGAGCTTTTAACCAACATAGATTTTTAATACCAGTTAAAAAAAAAACTGCAAACGACATTTACGAGCGTCTAAAGATATACTCTATTTCCTGTCTTTCTTACTGGCTAACTTGTGAGTACCTTTACACCTGGGTTTCCCCACATTCATAATGGCTGAGCAAGGCGATGTTACACAGATGAATATCTCCGTAGATAACGACTTGCTTATAAAAGACTCTAGAGCGCCGAAACGCGATAGAGAAAGTAACTATCAGCGTTCCTATGGAAATTTATCAAGAACTCCACGGATGTCTGATTCGCCTCTACATATGGTCCAGATACTTGATGAACGCTTCAGCAAGCTTAGTAAATGCCTAATGGATGAGTTTAAATCAATGCTGTCGGATACGCAAACTAGAATTATACAGGAATTTGATAACAAATTGTCTGATATGAGAAACGAACTAATTGATATACACGAAAAAGTGACTAAATTAGAAGAAGGCGCATGCAAAAGTACAAACATCGATAAAGATATTGCAGATATTCGCACTCAACTCCTTAGACAAGAAAATGCATTTGTTGCCTGCGAAATCCGAATAAATGGGGTCCCATATCAAAAACATGAGAAACTTATGGATGTTGTCAGTAATATTTGCTATTCCTACAATATAGCTGCCCCACGAATTAAATCAATTCATCGCCTACAGTATCGAAATAACACTAAAAATGTTAATTCACCCGATGGTGTCATCATCGTCAAATTCATGTCGCTTTATGATAAAAACTCATTCCTCAAGTCACTTGCGGGTTATAAAAAGGCTAATAATTATAAACTTACTTTGAATTCCATCGGCTTTAGTTCGAATTCCTTATTTTACATAAATGAGAACCTCTCAAATACAAACTTTTACTTTCTACAAGAATCCATACACTTGAAGAAGAAGGGTTCTATAAAATCTGCCTATACCTTTCGAGGACTTGTTTATATTAGAAGTCACAACAGCGATGAGCCCATATGTGTCAACCATCAACAAATCCTTGATAAATTTCGAACTTCTGATAATGTATCTCGTATGGAACCACAGCCACAATAAAATCATAACTCCAACATGGAATCATTATATAGTTTTATACACATATACATTTCTCTTCAATATCACTTTTAAATCAATTTTTCATTTTTCAACTATTAAATCTACCATTTCATAACATTGAATGACCCATTATGAATTTATAAAAATATCTTGGATATTATTATGTTTAGCGATGGATTTTGCTGATGCCGTAGCTTTTTATCTTTTTCTAATCAAATATGACTCTATCCGGTAATGTAGGCAGAGATTCCAGGGATGCCACTAAAAATCTAGTCAAAATTTTATCCAAACAACAAAAAGGTATTAATATTTGCCACATAAACTCTCAAAGTGTGGTAAATAAAGCTGATGAATTTGTATATATTTTTGAAAATTCAGGGATAGACATAATATGTATCTCGGAAACGTGGCTCAACCCATCTATTCCTGATGCACTTTTCAATCTTCAGGGATACACGGTCTTTAGATCAGATAGAGAGCGTCGTGGAGGCGGCGTTGCTATTATTGCTAAAAACACACTAAATGCAAAATTTCACTCTAGATCGCAAATTGGCGATGGAATTGAATATGTTTTCATAGAACTTAAAAGTCACAGCAATAAAATGCTAATTGGGTGTATCTATCGACCAAACAATACCATCGATCTGAATAGCTTACAAGAAGTCCTTGAAATTATTACACTGGGTTATACTGATGTCATACTTACAGGGGATTTTAACTCCAATATTCTTGTCGATTCTACATTAACGAATAACATGCTAGCATTGGGATTATACAGTGTTAACAATACCATTCCCACCCACTATTCATTCACAGTTAATACTCTACTAGATCTTTTTTTTGTCAATAACATCGCGAACATCTTACTATATGACCAAGTTTCAGCACCGTGTTTCTCAAAGCATGACCTTATTTTCCTTTCATACAATTTTATTATGCAACCAATCGATCAGATATACTCGTTCCGTGACTATAGGAATTTAAGATACAGTGATTTGGAAGAAAAATTTCTACAGATCAACTGGAACGATATGTTTTCCCTTATTTCTGTTGATCAGCAACTTCACTTTCTCCAACATAATATTCACTCATATTACAACGATACTGTTCCAATCAAAAATAAGCGAAGATCGCCTAATTGCAAACCTTGGTTTACTTCGGATATCAAACGTCAAATAGCAGATAGGGATAGAGCATACTCCAGGTGGAAAAATACAAAACTCCAGAGCTTCATGAAGAGTACCGCCTTGCACGCAGACTGGTTAACAGAAGTATCAAGACCGCTAAAACCGAACACTACTTATTTCGGTTTAGCTCTGCCATCGACTCAAAGTCAAAATGGAGTGTTATTCGCGAGATCGGGATTGGAGAACCCAAAACCTCCGGATCTTGTATCGGTGACGTTGAAGATCTAAATAAAACTTTCATTAATTTACCAAGGATTCAGTCCGACCCATCCTTCTATGCATTTAATGATAATGGTACAAGTAGCGAGGTTTTTTTTCGAATTTCGTTGTGTCACAAATGAGGAAGTTTTGAATTGTTTCTCAAGCGTCAAATCTAACGCTATAGGTCCTGATGATATGGATACTAAGTTCATTCGAATACTGCTTCCATGTTTATTGCCTCATTTCACCTTCCTTTTCAATACCATATTGACTACTAGTACGTTTCCTTCCATTTGGAAACACGCCAGTGCCAAAACCTAATATGGAATTTCGCCCTATCGCAATTTTACCATATCTATCAAATGTCTTCGAAAAAATAATTCATAAGCAGCTTATAGAATACTTACACCGTGAATCTTGACTCACAGATATCTAATCGGGATTCCGTGCTGATCACAGCTGCTTAACTGCCCTTCTGGACGTCTCTGAATCGATAAGGAGTGAGATTGATGAAAACAAGGCATGCTTTCTCGTACTACTTGACCACTCAAAAGCATTCGACACAGTTGATCACCGAACGCTTTGCTATAAACTAAAACACTTCTTTAATTTCACCAATACCTCAACTAATCTAATTCGTTCCTATCTGCTCAATCGAACGCAATCTGTGTATTACGGAAACACTAAATCCAAATCTCTGGCAGTTACAAAGGGAGTCCCACAAGGATCTATTATTGGACCCCTTTTGTTCTCTATGTATCCCAATGACCTACCTCTCCAACTCACACACTGCCGTATGCACATGTACGCCGATGACGTGCAGATATATTTGAGCAGTACTCTTGACGACGTTAGCCAGTGCATTCAAAAAATAAACTATGATCTGAACAGAATTAAAAGTGGGCATGTGCCAACGGCCTTGTCCTAAACCCGAAAAAATTGATGTGTTTAGCTATCCATAAAAGGAAAAATGTCAGGATACAAAATATTGAATTAGTGTTAAATCAAGAAAACATAGCAGTTGTTGAAAGTGCTAAAAATTTAGGAATTGTTTTTAGCTCTTCTCTAAGCTGGACAAACATTAACCAAGTCGTCGGGAAAACCTATGGAAAATTACGTTCTTTGTGGCTTCTTCATCCATTTACTCCACTCAATATCAGGTTCCTCTTAGCAAAAACTTATCTGGTACCTGGATTAGTCTATGCATGCGTACTTTTTGCAAAATGTGATTCTGTTAGCAAACGCAAATTGAACGTAGCTTTCAATAGTATCGCTCGTTATGTTTATGGCTTGTCCAACATATCTCACAATATGCTAATTCCCTTTACGGCATGAGCTTAAACTCTCTCCTCAAAATAAAAGCCCTGATACTTCTACAAAAAATTATATACAAAAAACTCCAAAATATCTTTTTGAAAAGTTAAGATTTGGAAGATCTGACAGAGGAAAAAACTTGTTCCATTGGCAAGACGGAGCCCTGTATCAGATTGTCAATTTTTTATTAACACAATAAGCCTCGGGAATTCTCTTCCAAATGAGTTACAAAGCATCAGCAATGCACAAACATTTAAGAATAAACTTCATAACTACATCCAAAATTCAATAACGGTCATACAAATGTAACCATATGGATATCGTCACTTTTTTCTCTTTTTCAAAATTATTATATAAATATGTTTTAATTAAATGTAAACTCTTCTTAAAACTGTTTGTTATTTTTATCATGCAATTTATTACCATTCATAATATTGTAATATTCTTAAGATGGATATGTTTTCTTTACTTGTACCCCTGCACTATAATTTATAAGATCTCAATCTTGTTGTGTAGGAATCAATAAATAAATAAAAATAAAATAGATACACGAAAAGAGAAGTGCTATCAACCATAGCCAAGTTATTTGACCCATGCGAATGGCTAGCACCAGTAGTGGTCGTAGCAAAACTGATAATGCAGCAAATATGGCTTGACAATATTGATTGGGACGACACATTGAAGCCAATGACATAAATGAATTGGAACAACTTTGTAAAAAACAGCCAAAATACCGAATCGATCAAGGTTCCAAAATGAAAAATTTCACCTTCACAAGTTCTGTGGCAATTCATGGCATTCATTCAATACGAATCTTTGGCGAAAAAGACTAAAGTGAACGCCATCCAATAATACTCCCGCATGGGGCCATTTTTATTGAGTTGCTTGTGGACTTCATTCATAAAATTACATTGCTCGGAGACAATCAGTTGATGATCCGAGTTGTGGCACTCTAAACTATTTTGTATTTCATTTTTAATCAACTTACATATTTCATTTACTATTTTGTATTTCATTTCTAATCAACTTTCATTTTTCATTGTTTGTCAAAACAAAATATACTTTTCAGTCTCAATAAAAAAGCGTTATGAATAGTTCAACAAACTGGTGACCCGATATTACGCAACCTTTGTAAAATTTAATATGCCACTTACAGGCTCTACATCTGAAGGTGACGCGACGAGTAGTGCTGCAGGGAATAGCTTAATCACAAGCTCAACAATAGCGGTTAAAGTTCCGAAATTTTGAAAGGAAAATTCCAAATTATGGTTTACGCAAATTGTAGCCCAATTTCAACTCCACCGTATCTCTGTCGAAAAAAAAAATATAAACGGACGAGAGAAAGTTATATCAATTGATAGACTCAAGTCTGCATATTTCTTCAATCTAGATTTAACGGAAGATACAAGTTCAATCCACATTTTCAAACCCGAAACCAGTCGACGCCAAAGAAGAAATCAAATAACCAATATACGAAGACGAGTAATGTTTCGTTAGAGATGTTATAAACACCATCTCTGGGGTGAGTATATGTGGCACTCTAAACTATTTTGTAATTAATTTTTAATCAACTTCCACTTTTCATTTTTTGTCAAAATAAAATATAACTTTCAGCCTTAATAAAAAAACCTTATTGAATAGTTCAGCAGAGTGATAAGATCAGAATTCTGGATATTTGGACTCAAGTCGCTGGTCAAAAAGACCATTCAGAAGTGCAAAGTATGCAAACCTCACAAGATAAAGATTCAGGATCGGATAATGGCCTCACTTCCACCAGAACATACTTTCTTGTCGAGACCATTTACAAATACAGGAGTTGACTTTGCAGTACCCTTCAATATTAAGAGCTATTCGGGAAGGGCCTGTTACCTCACAAAAGATACGTCAGAACATACTTTCTTGTCGAGACCATTTACAAATACAGGAGTTGACTTTGCGGGACCCTTCAATATTAAGAGCTATTCGGGAAGGGCCTGTTACCTCACTAAAGATACGTCTATTCCATCTCCAGCCGAGGCCGACATGTCCGATAATGATCTCAGTTTAGTTAGTCGTTGGAAAAGACTCAAGGTTATTTCTCAATATTTTTGTAATCGATGGAAAAGCGAGTATATCTATGAACTTCAGGGAAGAACCAAATGGGAGTATGAAAAAGATAATATTGAAGAAGGGGATTTAGTAGTGATAAGGGATGATAGATTAGATCCTCAGGAATGGAGGATAGGTCGAATTGAAAAAAACATACCCAGGTTGTGAACAAAATGTTAGGTTTGTGGACGTGTGAACATCTGGCGGCATAATTAGTAGACCCATTGCAAAAGTGGTCAAACTTTTCTCCGACTGACTAGTTTATATTCAACAAAAAGCACGGTACTCACATCTATTTCGTTGCAGATATGACAGCTTACCTTGGCAAACAACAACAAGTCGCTGAGAGAAATAACCACCCCAGTCGTCGGAACGAGTACACAGACAGTCCTGAGAGAAGCCGGTCCAATCAGTGGCGAAGAGATGAGAGGAGAAGTAGGCCAAGTCACTGGCAATTTTCCTGCGGGCTCTGCCAGCAGAATCATGCGCTTAGCTCCTGCCGCCGTTTCCTCGACCAATCCCCGTATCAGCGCTACCAAACGATTGAGGATCGAAGTTATTGTCGGAACTGCCTGGCCCGCAGCTACTTAGCGCCTGAATGCCCGTCACTAGTGGGATGCCGCCGTAGTGACTACCGCCACCACACACATAACAATGGGCCCCACAGTTGGAAGACCCTCTTCGACCGGTGTCAACGGAGGACACTAGGCCAATTGCATGGAACTTGGTGTTGGTCCCCACAGCTATGATAAGGATCACGACCGAAAGCATTGAAAATTGGGAAACATTGCATTGTTAAATCGCACCGACTGGTCGCTGCAAGTAACGGAAGAGTTGCCTTATCGACCATATAATGAGGCTATTATTAAAGACCCTACCCGCAATTTTGTTCAGAACCAGCTGGCCGATGCTGACTCGCGATCAATTTTTTGCATTTATCTGACCATTATTAGGAATTTGAACAGAAAACATAAGAAAAACTCCATCTAGGGCATCAAAATCGATAAAATATAAAAAAATCACATAATTTCTGACATTCAGGACAGTATTATCTTAACTATTGGTAGTTGAACCAAGTAACGTTTTGCAAAAATATGCCAAAAAATTTCTCAGCAATTCTCCAGAACATTCTGAAGCACTAAAACGTTTACTCCTTACGTTTACAAAACGTAATTCAAACACAGTTCACACCCATAGTTTATTCTCGCACTTCGGGTTTCACCATATTATTGACTTTTTTATTAAATGGTCGTTGAGAAATATAATGATAACAACGTGATTGAGGCATTTTACAACAATGACATGTTCTGAGGAGTTGTGTATTACATTCCAGCGAATATTATTCCGAAAGAAAACATTAAGAAACAAATAACGGTTTTGGAGATATGGTGCGAAATGTATACAAATTATGGAAATTTTCAATATTTTATAAAATTTGAGGCAATAAATGTTGTTTTTTGAGTTCACTGTTTCTCTACATATTTTATTCTTGTCGTTATCTACAAATTTGCCTCAGAGGGCCGAAGAAGATTCGCATTTTTTCCAGAGATATATCCCCTAATAGCTTAAAAAAGTTATTATTTAACCATGTTCACATGGGGCCTTAAAATCCAAGCGAACGATTCGATTTATGTAGTTCTTTTTGAAAACTACGTACTTGATTTTTAGAAAAATATAAATAGTAACACTCTTAACTGTCGTAAGTAGCAATACTGGCTTTTATTTTGATAAAAAAGTTATAAATGGGAAATGAAGACATTATATTTTGAATTTTTATTCAATTTATTTATTATCCTGCTTTACACCATGGGGATTTTCCGCTAATATATACTTTAAAGGGTCTCTGATGAATACTTCGATGTGTTACAAACGGAAGGACAAATTTAATTATATCCTCCATATTATGGTGGAGGGTATAAAAACACAAATTGTAAATTTTCCTATGTAAATTAAAGAAATTACCCTAGATTAAAAACTAAAATTGTGCTAATAAAAACTAAAGTTTTGCTAATTCAAATCTCTAAAACTACCCAGTTAAACCTACAAAATTTACAAGATACCTAATTAAATGTTACAAAATTAACTAGCTAATATTCTGTTTATATTGTAGCTTTTTGCAGGGTTAACCTTCATTATCAGGATTTGTTTGTCTAATCTCATCAAATTTATGAAGATTTCCACACAAATTCAAATCTTTTCATGACCGGATTTGCCTGAGATCCTGCGCGAAGTCTGGATACTAATATAATCCAACACTGTTTTTGTACTAAAAAATGCAACTCATTTCCCAATGTACGAAGAGTTGCAAGCGTGTTTACAAACCATTTGTTTACATTTTGTTTATTGTCAAAAATATGCAACAACACAAATGAAAACAGAAAGAGAATATTAAGATGACTTCGCAGAGGTAAGTAAATACATATTTATTTGAATACCAAAATTAAATAACACTTATATTTCTTTACAGGAAAAGTTTGCATTAAGATTGGTCATAAATCGGAAAGCTTAAAAGCTTGCATAAAAAACCAATAGCGGCTACGACATTCAACAACCAGCAGACACATGAAGGACAGACAGTTTTCCACAGAAGTCTAAAGCAAACATAAATTATAAATTTTATTATGAATAAACACACATAAAATCGTTCGACAACTTTTTTCGTTTTTAAATTACAATTTGAATCACACACGTTTAAAATAGCTCAATGTAACCATATTTAGATGTAAAATATGTAATCATGTTTAGATGAGGCCATAAAATCCGGACTGGATCTGACAGGACGAAACCCTACTATGGTTTTTGTAGTCTAAATATGTACGTATGTAAATATGAAGTTGTTGGCATTTTCAGTGTTGCATAGTGTAATACTTAAAGGGGTGGGCAATGTAGCCCTGGCCGTAAGACCCAAAACCCAGTTTATGCCCAAATTCTTCTTAAAACTTTACAGATCATCAAATAGCTGGCACGAAAATTGTGGCTCCATTGGGAAAGACAATGTGCCTGTCTCATCAATATAGGCAAATGCTATTGGTGGTAGTTGACGTAGAATTGAACAAAAGCCAGTGGAACATTCCCCGACACCACAGCTTCTGGAAATACAAGCAGTACATCAATTTCTCCATCACCTATGAGCTGATTGATGTTCATTCTTTTTTGGGGCGTTTGATTGGTGTGCAAACAATGGACTCTTAGAATATGAGGCACTCCGGTCACCTGATCCTCCATAAGAGATACCTATGGTGAAATAATCAAGCCGGCAATTTATAACACAGTGACTTGCCAATATAACCAAAGTGGACGTACGCGATAGAATACGCATAGCAGCACGATCTTCACCCTTGTAAGAATTGGTATGACCAAATCACACTGCATACGGATTGATATGAAATGATCCTAACATCACTCATTATGGATGGAGCATTTGGTTTGTCTGTTGGGTCATTGACATCCAAACCTACAGCTTTAATAAATAATTCAATAATGTTATGACCAACATACTTTTTAATTGGTGATACTTGCTTTTTCTTGAGTATTAATTATATTGTCCATATCAAATCCATCTAACTCGTCATCTGTTTCCATAACTATATCCTCTGAGGCACCAACGTCATCTTTTTCATCTTCTTCGCTGCTGCTTTCGTCATCTGTGGGGACTTGAATCGAATCAAAAAGAGTAATTTAGATCAAAATTTCCCCTTACTAAATGAATCATACTCACCTCATTTCCTTCTTCACTGTCCTCTTCCAATTTGTCACTTTGATAAATAGCGTAATCTGTGGCACTTTGGAAATATTTCGACTATCGCCAATGCTCCGACTAGCCATTTGTTTAGCTTCCTCCATGGTTGGAACGGCGATGGATCTTTCTCCAGTTGGGCAGTAAGCGGCAGCCAGTTTTTCATTTCCGGCTCAGTCACTTTATGATCTTGCATACAGGTACGCAAGAACTGGCTATGCCTTTTTATTTTCCAGTTCTATAAAATTTAAATAAATTATTAATGTTATGTTTATTTGCTGTTTTGTATGTATGCACAAACAAAAATCAGCTGTCATTTATATCCTCATAAAGGCATATATCAACGGTTAAGATTAACCCACTGGATCTTTAAATCCCACAGGATTAACCTTCAATAGTATAAACGCCCTATTAAATCTTATAAAAATACTATAAATTTGCCTAATTAAAGCCGATGAATTTGCTACATTAAAATATTGTGAATTTGCCTACTTAACTACTGCACATCTGCTAAACCTAAAAATCTACCTAAATATAAAATTGTGAATTTGCTATTAAAAAGCTCTAAAATCTAAACTGAAAATGTGCCTAATATTGAGTTGAAAAAAATTAAAACTGGCTTATTATTTTGTGAAAAAAGAACGTTTGTATAAACATTTTGTGGACCAGTCAAACCAGATAAGTGTAGAGTTTTATTTTTAATAAATAAAAAAAAATTTACAAAATCAGTGCGAGTATAAATGAGAAAAAGTACAAGATCGTTTGAACAAAATAAAAGGCAAGATACAAAAAACAATTAACAGTGTACATAGTGAACGACACATAAAAAGAAACAAGTAAGAACGGCTTTAAATTCGGCCGAGCCGAACTTTTTATGCCCTCCACCAGAAGTGGTATTAAAGTAAAATGGAGCAATTAGTTTCTTTTCGTTTATGAAAAAGACTTAATACCAAATTTCAGCAATTTCGGTAAAACAATATAGCTAACCTTCAAAATACGGAAATTCTGGAGGTACAGTTCTATGGGGGCTATATAAAAACGTCGAACTATACCGACAAATATCTGCCGTAAAGTTTTTAGACCCAAAGAAGACTAAATACCAAATTTACGATATTTCAGTAGGATAATGTGGTTAAAACCTAAAAATACCGTAAATCACGAGGTACGCTTCTATGGGGGATATAGGAAGACGTGGACCTAATTCTTTTCTGGAACATTTCTCCATGAAAGACTACATAACAAATTTCATTTACTTCAGTCACATCATTCACAATTATGAAACTCGGGAGGTACCGTTCTATGGGGGCTATATCGAAACGTGGACCTATACCGTCGAAATTCAGTCGGAAAGGGTTTTATTTCCAACGTAGAGTAAATACCAAATCTCAGCCATTTCTGTTCGTTGCTGTGGCCACAACCCAAAAAAAAAGGAAAATCGGGAGGTACCGTTCTATGGGGGCTATATGAAGGCGTGGATCTGTACCAAAAAATTTCTGTGGGAAAGTTTTATTAAATAAAAAATAAAAATTCACAAGTGCAACAACAAAAGGGTTCGGCACGTGAAACGAATAAAACATAAATTCAATAATCAACAAGAAGAGGCAAATACAACAACAAGGAATGTCTAGTGGATAGACAGAAGGAAGAACCAGTAAAATAAGTACCCCGTTTTCATGTTTTTTGGAGCACAACCAATCGAAAGGATATTGGGAGCAAATAAATATACCCTTATTGCCTATAAAATGCCCAAGACTTGAGTACACTTTTCACTAACATTACATAACCTAAAATTGACACAAAACCCAAATGAGCAGGGAGCTCAAACCGTCGTTTTTTTTTTTTTTTTGATACATAAGACAATACATAATATACGCTGAATATTGGAAAAATTTTATATAAGACATACTTAATTGGCAAGTCCGCCATATTGCTATTTACCCAGTAAACGTGCAGTTTACATAAAGATATATACTCAGCTATGTACATATATACATGCATACTTAAAAAACAAATCCGCCATTTCTAAATTATTAAAAAATCGTCAATACATAAATAAACTGTTCTCTCTGGGGGACAGGCAAATTTTACCGTTGATTGGCAAAACACATTGCAAAACAAAAATCGTCTGGTAGACGGCTAAAAAAATACTTAACCTAAAAAATTATTTTTGGAAATTTTGGAGGCAAATACTAAACGTCTGGTGGACAGACGGAGATTACACTAACCTACAATTTGTCGACACTTTGAAAAACTTTTTTGCAGAATAAAAGTCTGGTGCACAGACCGTTACTTACATCAAACCATAAACTCTTTGACAATTTTGAACAATGTTTTTTGACAAGACACAGTCTGGTGGACAGACAGAAAACAGTAGTGGAATCCTGTAACTAATTTTTTGAGTTACCGACAAAAATTGGTAAAATGAAAAGTCAAAATTATGAATTAAAAGTATCAATAAAGTTGACAACACTGTTGACTTAGCGACAACTTTATTTTGGTTGTTAACCTACCGAAAAATTTCGTTAATTACCGAATTATAAGCATTTTAATTTTACCGATTTTTGACGGTAACTCGAAAAATAAGTTACAGAATTCCACTACAGGAGCCTATAATTATAAGATCAATGTATTTTTTTATTATTTAGTGAAATTTTAACAACTTTTCAGCAAAATTTCTGAGACCCAAAATATTTTCAGCGAGTTATTGCAGAAACCACTTTGTGTTGAAACTTCAACTTTTAGAAAATTGTTTTCTTTACATTTTGGAATTTCTACGGTATTTTCTTTTTATTGTTTGGACCAAAATATTATAATTATATATAATTGTTCCACAAACATCCAATATGGGACAAGGGAGACTTCTCTCATATCATATTAGCTCAATGAGAGGGGACCTACAGTTTATCGCCGAGTCCGAACGTTGAGTCTAAGGCACCACTTTTGTAGAGAATTTATTAAATATTAAAGTTGTTAAAATTTCTTTACGATTTTTGGGAAAACTCAAGGCGTTTTTAAAAATACTTGTTGACTCAGACAAATATCTAGACTCGATTCAACAAAGCAACTGTTGATTAAAGGAACATTGATGCCATATTCATATTGAAATCCTCCTGCAAAAGGATAACAAACGATTTTACTAATTAACTGCGACACTTAAGGTAAGGTCACATTAGGCAAATATTTGCTCAAAAGTGACAAATATTTGTTTGCCACAATTTGACCAGCAAATATTTTTCAAAGGCAAACAAGAAAACAGCTTATTTTGGGAAAACAATACTATTTGGAAGCAAACAAAAATTTAACCAAATTGCTTTTAATGTGAACACCGTTCACCAAATATTTTCCTCCTTTTTTGACAAACATTTATTTGGTCTTACAATTTGTTTGTAAGAGCAAACAAGAGCAAACATCTGCTGAAACACATTGTTGTCACATATTAAAAAGGGGCATATGACCATAAAATGACGAAATTTCTTGAAAATATATATTACGAAGTCAGTAATTAGTGAATAAAGAAATAAATAAATGGGATGTGAGGGATTTAAAGAAACAAAAATGTTTTACAATCGATGAATCCGAGTTTCACCCATTCAGAATTCGCGAACTGCTAACATATTCTATATAGTATGATTGAAAATCTATATCCATAAGGTCGACCATAAAAATTAATTTACGTGGAAGCTGTGTTGACATCAATGTAGAAAAATAGCTAAAAATGGGTTGAAGCCAACAAGTTTTTTATGCTCCCTTCTGATTTCTGGCTTAAC
Organism: Musca autumnalis; assembly: GCF_047663935.1. Taxonomy (NCBI): domain Eukaryota; kingdom Metazoa; phylum Arthropoda; class Insecta; order Diptera; family Muscidae; genus Musca; species Musca autumnalis. The sequence goes on from NW_027411731.1 coordinate 158,994, forward strand.
CTTACATTTTATAGACATATGCTCAAAGAAAGACTCAAAGAATACTTCATGGGCAATGTGATACTAGTGAATCATTTCGATATATCCTCTGCATCCACCTAAAACTGATGCTGACATTTTGAAGCCGGAATTTCGGGGTTTTTTTAAAAAAAAACCTATTTTTTGAGTTTAAAATTTACAAGTGTTATTCAATTTCCTTTGCACCCCGCGTGAATTTAGTTTTTTTACGCGACGGATCTAATGAGACCTTCCGCGATCGAATCCATCGACTAAAACCGCGGATATAGATACCTTGAAACTACGAAAATCGGCAAAAATGTATTTTGACGAATCGGCGTATTAAACCGCGATTTTCTTTAACATTTCTTACATAAATGGAATCCTTTATACGCGATTTTACCAAAAATAGTATGTGGAGGCACATCCGCGGTTCGTGAGGAATCTGTTTGAAATGGGTGTATATAGACATATTTTTGATGGGAGCTACTGAAACCGGATGCGCATCAAAATGGTGGGTTTTAGAAAAACGCAAAATCTCAGAAATTATTAGATGTATTGGCATACATTACAATAGTAATTGTGACGTAATTATTGGTAGTGGTTATAATTGTACTGCTACGCGGATTTAGTTTTGTTATTTATACATCCAATACTGTCTTGAAAACAACAACCGACGTTTTAATCCCGATTATCTGTCAACTTTAATAAATCAGTGCAAAAAATCTTCTTTCTTTTAAAAATATTACCGTGGCAAGCTGTAAATAGCTGCGGTAAAATGTGATTTTTTTCGAAAAATTTTGAAGAAGCCAAACAAAGTGCCGCATATTGAATTTGACACTGTTTTTCATTTGGTTATTATTGTTATACATGGATTTTTATTTATACGCCCAATATTATCTCCACAAACATCACCAACTAATTTTACAAAAAGCGCGATTTTTTATAATAAATTTAATTTTCATAAGTCAATACAAAAAAACTTCGTTTTCTATGTTTAAAAACATTATCTTGATAACCTGTATATTATTTTCATTAATAGAAAACGTTTTCATGGTAAACTGTCTTCACCCTTTTGGTTGAAATACTACGTTGACAACATTTAAATACAAATATGAATTCAAAATAAACAAAATTGAAAGCTGTTTATAAAAATAATTTTCCAAGGCACAATGTGCCATAATTCACATAAATTCGCAACAATACACAAATGAACTCATTCCGACAAGGCACTCATTGCCAAACATGTGGTCTTTGATTTGCCTTCTCCACAACAAACAATAAACACAACGCCATTTTTATTATTTCTCTCTTTTTCTCTCTATTTTTCTCGGCCAAATAATTTTATATTTGCTGGCAGTTTGCTCAAACAATTTCTGGGTGAACATATCTCTTCAAATGTGAACACACGGCAAACATGTTTGCCCATTTCGTTATTTGTCACTGTTTGAACAAACAAAATGTGGTAAAATATTTGCCTGTAATGTGAACACAAATAAAATTTTGTATGAAATTCACATTTGTTTGGGCAAATATGGGAAAAAGAATTTGTACCAAATATTTGCCTAATGTGACCTTACCTTTAGGAAAAAAGGAAGGCCTTAGATTTGAACTTTTATCCACAACCCAGCGTGCACTTTCACAATCTTTCAGTTTTTTTTTTACAAGGGAAATAGTTAGTCAAGTACCGCTGACCAATGATAGATTTGAGCTGGCATGGAAAAAACTCACAGATAGATATGAGAATAAAAGGATGCAATATATGACGAAATAAAGACCCTTTTTAACCTGCCTGGAGTTTCAACAGACTTAAGTCATTCAATCCAAAAACTACAAATTACCAAGGAATTTTGAATTCACTAAGCACTTGCAAGGTACTGCCAAATTGGGAACAGTTTGATACTTTTCTGAGAAATAAATTCAAAACCATGGAATCTGTTGGAAATATAAAACCTTCGACATCAAAATTCGCACAGCCAAAACCACACAAGAAGCCTAGATTTCTGTACCTTTCAAACAAATACTTCAAGGAATATGAATAATTTGGGGGAATACCCATTTCACAACACAATCACCAATATAGAAAACAAAAAAGCAATCAAAACGGACAATCATGTCAAGTTTGCAAACCATATAATTTAATTAGAGATTGTTCCGAATTTTTGAAGAAGGTCATCAATGATAGAATTCACATTGTGAAAACGTTACATTTGTGTTATAACTGCCTGTCATCGAGAAATGGAGTTAAAGATTGTAAAAGTCGCTTTGGATGTCGAACTTATACAATGAGACTTCACACATAAGGGAACGGAAACCCAGTCAACAAATTCATACCTAGCTCGAGTGGAGACAAAACCAAGTACTAATGCCGCCGTTCATACAACTCAATGACAGTCCACTAAAAACTTGAACCAAATACGATTAAACTTTGACCCTCCAAGATACTCAAATTAATCAGCAACAATCTAGAGAAAACTACTTTTCACAGCCATGGTACAAATAGAAGGAAAAGGACCAGGGATTTGCCACCACAAAACACAACTTAGAGATGTTACATCATTAGAACTGGCTGATCCGAAGTTTTACATCAGTCAACCAATCGATCTTCTTATTGCAATGGACATAGGACCATTATTATTCATAAATGGGACTCCAATGAAAACTTTTGGAACAAGTTTAACACATAAAACCAAGTTTCGATGATTTGTTGGACGACCCATTCCTGGGAATATGATTCGAAGGAAGTAAATATCGTTACTTGCTACCACATTAATACAGAAAATACTTACACGATTTTGGCAGGTGGAAGAGACCCCTAAAAAAGGTTTACGGTCAGAGTGCGAGTGGGATTTCATTGAAACTACGATACGGAATGAAGAAGGTAAATACATTGTGACTCTTCCATTCAAAAAATGCGAGGAATTGGGAAATTCAAGGAATATTACCTTAGGCCAATTTTACAGAATGGAGAAAAAACTAATGAAGACTCCTGACATTAAAGAACAATATGATACATCGCTGCAAGTAACGGAAGAGTTGCCCTATCGACCATATAATGAGGCTATTATTAAAGACCCTACCCGCAGTTTTGTTCAGAACCAGCTGGCTGATGCTGATCCGCGATAAAATAGTCCCATCAAGGTTGAACTCGGAACTGACGTCTATTCAACAATTATCCGAAATGCCCGAACTGCAACCGGCCTGGGCGATGTACATGTATACGAAACCAAATTGGAAATGGTGTTTTCCGGCCCCATAAAAATTGCCACTCGACAATTAGAGGAGAGAGTACACTTGGTCACGGGGTGGGAGAATGTTTGCTGCGTGCGCTTAATTAATATACACCTTAAGTAAGATTATGAGTTGCTGACTGTGACATTTGGAATGAATTGTGCGCCTTTTTGGCATTAAGAACCCTCATCAAATCAGAGCAGGATGTTAAAGACCTGCATCCAAGAGTAGCCGACATAATTCTAAATAATTTATACATTTATGATGTACAGCCAGTACCAGCCAGGTGGACATACACTTGCAGAAGCAATAAAATCTAGAAATGAATTAGTCGCAGCTCTAGACTCAGCTGGATTTGCATTTATGAAATGGACCTCAAACGATCACAAGTGGATTAAGGATATTCCGGAAGAAGATTTATTGCCATTGAAGTGGCTAGATATTTTGGAAGATGCTTCTACGAAAGGGTGTACGAAGGAATATCTATGGAGGTTTCTTCTCTTTTACACCTCCAATAATGGAACAACAAAATAGATACACGATAAGAGAAGTGCTGTCAACCATAGCCCAGTTATTTGACCCATGCGGATGGCTAGCACCAGTAGTGGTCGTAGCAAAACTGATAATGCAGCAAATCTGGCTGGACAATATTGATTGGGACGACACATTGAAGCCAATGACACAAATGAATTGGATAAACTTCGTAAAAAACGGCCATAAGGTTCCAAGATGAAAACAATTTCACCTTCACAAGTTCTGTGGCAATTCATGGCATTCATTCAATACGAATCTTTGGCGAAAAAGACTAAAGTGAACGCCATCCAATAATACTCCCGGAAGGGGCCATCTTTAGTGAGTTGCTTGTGGACTTCATTCATAAAATTACATTGCTCGGAGACAATCAGTTGATGATCCGAGTTGTGGCACTCTACACTATTTTGTATTTCATTTTTTATCAATTTACATTTTTTCATTTACTATTTTGTATTTCATTTCTAATCAACTTATATTTTTCATTGCTTGTCAAAATAAAATATAATTTTCAGTCTTAATAAAAAAGCCTTATGAATAGTTCAACAAACTGGTGACCCCGATATTACGCAACCTTTGTAAAATTTAATATGCCACTTACAGGCTCTACATCTGAAGGCAACGCGACGAGTGGTGCTGCAGGGAATAGCTTAATCACAAGCTCAACAATAGCGATTAAAGTTCCGAAATTTTGAAAGGAAAATCCCAAATTATGGTTTACGCAAATTGTAGCCCAATTTCAACTCCACCGTATCTCTGTCGAAAAAAAAACAAATATAAACGGACGAGAGAAAGTTATATCAATTGATAGGCTCAAGTCTGCATATTTGTTCAATCCAGATTTAACGGAAGATACAAGTTCAATCCACATTTTCAAACCCGAAACCAGTCGACGCCAAAGAAGAAATCAAATAACCAATGTACGAAGACGAGTAATGTTTCGTTTGAGATGTTATAAACACCATCTCTGGGGTGAGTATATGTGGCACTCTAAACTATTTTGTAATTAATTTTTAATCAACTTCCATTTTTTGTCAAAATAAAGTATAATTTTTAGCCTTAATAAAGAAACCTTATTGAATAGTTCAGCAGAGTGATAAGATCAGAATTCTGGATATTTGGACTCAAGTCGCTGGTCAAAAAGACCATTCAGAAGTGCAAAGTATGCAAACCTCACAAGAAAAAGATTCAAGATACATGTCCGACATGTCCGTTAATGATCTCAGTTTAGTTAGTCGTTGGAAAAGACTCAAGGTTATTTCTCAATATTTTTGTAATCGATGGAAAAGCGAGTATATCTATGAACTTCAGGGAAGAACCAAATGGGAGTATGAAAAAGATAATATTGAAGAAGGGGATTTAGTCGTGATAAGGGATGGTGGATTAGCTCCTCAGGAATGGAAGATGGGTCGAATTGAAAAAACATACCTAGGTTGTGATCAAAATGTTAGGGTTGTGGACGTACGGACATCTGGCGGCATAATTAGTAGACCCATTGCCAAAGTGGTTAAACTTTTCTCCGACTGACTAGTTACATATTCAACAAAAAACACGGTACTCACATCTATTTCGTTACAGATATGGCAGCTTATCTTGGCAAACAACAACAAGTCGCTGAGAGAAATAACCACCCCAGTCGTCGGAACGAATACATAGACAGTCCTGAGAGAAGCCGGTCCAATCAGTGGCGAAGAGATGAGAGGAGAAGTAGGCCAAATCACTGGCAATTTTCCTGCGGGCTCTGCCAGCAGAATCATGCGCTTAGCTCCTGCCGCCGTTTCCTTGACCAATCCCCGTATCAGCGCTACCAAACGATTGAGGATCGAAGTTATTGTCGGAACTGCCTGGCTCGCAGCCACTTAGCGCCTGACTGCCCGTCACTAGTGGGATGCCGCCGTAGTGACTACCGCCACCTCACACATATCAATGGGCCCCACAGTTGGAAGACCCTCTTCGACCGGTGTCAACGGAGGACACTAGGCCATTTGCATGGGACTTGGTGTTGGTCCCCACAGCTATGATAAGGATCACGACCAAAAGCATTGAAAATTGGGAAACATTAAGAGCATTGTTAAGTCACACCGACTGGTCGCTGCAAGTAACGGAAGAGTTGCCTTATCGACCATATAATGAGGCTATTATTGAAGACCCTACCAGCAATTTTGTTCAGAACCAGCTGGCTGATGCTGACTCGCGATCAATTTTTTGCATTTACCTGACCATTATTAGGAATTTGAAAAGAAAACATAAGAAAAACTCAATCTAGGGCATCAAAATCGATAAAATATAAAAAAATTCACATAATTTCTGAAGTTCTGGACAGTATCAGCTTAACTATTAGTAGTTGAACCAAGTAACCTTTTGGAAAAATATGCCAAATAAAGTTCTCAGCAATTCTCCAGAACATTCTGAAACCCTAAAACGTTTACTCCATGTTGTTTCAGCGGTATTTTGCTTCATATCTTTTACCAAACGTAATTCAAACACAGTTCACAGCCATAGTTTATTCTCGAATTCGGGTTTCACCACATTATTGACTTTTTTTATTAAATGGTCGCACAGAGGGGAAACATAGGCCTAAATTTGCTCAAAACTCAAAATATGAAAATCGTTTTTTTATTAAAAAATTTTGATAAACGGCAACCAGACTCTTTTCTACATTTGCTATAATCATCCTCGACTTTTAAAGATTAACCAATCCAATGCAGCAGTCCATTGAACTCAGCCATACTGAAAACAAAAAGTAAATTTTCGAAAACTAAGAAATTAGTTGGACATTAAAATGACATTATTTTCGCGAACATTTATATTTTTCAAGATTTATTGTTTTAGTACAGTCTCCGAACAAGATTAGCATTTAAAATTTTCAGATTGGTTATACATCTTTGCTCTTTAATAATGGTGATACATATCCTCTTTATGACAATTTTTTATGACAATTTTAAGATTACTACAATTTTAATAGCGAAAAAGTCTATTTCCCCGTCGTTTCCCGATCATGGTTAGTTTAGGTTAGGTTGAAAAAGAGGGGCGAATATAAGAATCGCCACATGCCCGTATAGGGCATACACTTAAGCCAGTATAGGCCTGTTGTGCGCTCTAATTTCGGAAGCCTAAGGGGAATAAATTTTTTATTGCTTAATTTATCAAAAAGAAAATAAATTTATCAGTTAAGAAATTCTGTGCCATTGACATAATCTCTTAAGTTTTTGAACTCGCTTGCCCTAATTTGGTGGAGTTCTGGTATAGTGTTATTTCCTAGAAATTTGTTTCTTAGCGTCGCGAAGGCTGGGCAATGACAGAGATAGTGTTCCAACGTTTCGTCGTCCTCTCCGCATGCTCTGCATTCGCTGCTTTCTGCACAACCGATTTTGTGCAGGTGTGCTTGTAGCCCTAGGTGTCCTGTAAGGATGCCTGTCAGTCTACTAATGTCTTTTTTACTCATTTGAAGGAGTTCCTTTGTTTTATCCTTGTCTGGTTTCCCCAGAGGATTTTTGTATTTTTCCCTTTCTCTTTAGTATTCCAGAGGGTGTATGGGCGTTTTCTGCCCATGCTTTTAACTCTAGACGCGCCGCTTTTAAAGGCTTAGCATTATCTAGGCTTATCGTAGCTTGCTCTCTGGCTTGCCTTGCCAAGGAGTTGGCTATCTCGTTACCCCTAATCCCTTTATGTCCTGGTACCCATAATGTTGACAGAACCATGGTGGGAGTAGTCGTTGATTGATTTTTTACACTGCAGGACAGTTTTGATTTCACCGTCTTGCTTGTTATTGCTTTAATTGCTGCTTTACTGTCCGTTAGGATGTTTACAGTGATTGGCCTTGTGTTAGATTTAAACCAGTTCAGACACTCTGTGATCGCTCGGATTTCGGCCTGTAGGATCGTATTATGATCCGGCAGTCGAAGGGAGATTCTAGTTTCCTGGTCTTCGATATATAGACCCAGACCCGTTCTCCCCCCTAGGACGGCCCCATCTGTGAAACCACAGCTTCCAGTTGGCATCCGTTCCAGGGTTCCATCGATCCACATGTCCCTGTCTGGTATTAAAATTTCACACAAGGCGGATTCAATTGTTTCAGGTATACGGTATGATACAATATGATCTATTGACTCACCCGTTGTAACCTGTAATATGCCTTGGTGGTATGTTTGGTGGTCTCTTACGATCCACTCGCTCATCGACTTAAGTCTTATAGCTGCGATGGCTGCCTCATACCTTACCTGAATTTCTATTGGGTGGACAAATAAAATTGTCTCTAAAGCCCTAGTGGGTGTAGTCCTCATTGTCCCGCTAATACTTAAGCAGCACGTTCTTTGGACTTTTTGCAGTACTTTTACGTTGCATTTCTTGTCCGTAGCTGTCCACCATACCACAGAAGCGTAGGTTAGAATCGGTCTAATTACGCTTCTGTATAACCAGTGTGTCATCCTAGGATTGAAACCCCATTTTGAGCCTATAGCTCTTCTGCAAGTTGACCAACATCTGTGGGCTTTATTAGCCCTTTCCTGAATATGGTCTCTCCATTAAAGTTTCCTGTCTAGAATTACTCCCAGGTGCTTAATTGTTGGAGAAATGTTTATCATCTTATCTAGGAAAACGGGTTCTTCCTAAGCTCCTATTTTCGTTTTTCTAGTGAATAGACATAATTCTGTTTTTTCCGGGTTGACATTTAGACCTCTCGGTCTAGCCCAGTTGTATGCTATTTTTAGAGCCGTTTCGGCCCTTCTACAGAGTATATTTGGATTCTTTCCCCTAAGAAGTACTATAACGTCGTCTGCATAGCAGATGAGTTCAAATCCTTCGGCGGTTAAGATCCTTAGTAGACTATTTATGGTGGTAACCCATAGGAGAGGTGATAGTATTCCTCCCTGTGGCGTCCCCTGACCAACTTTGTCTCTTTTTGTTACGTCTTGTAGCGCGAGTTACCTCCGGTCACCAATAAGCACCGTCATTATCGTCAACACCATTATCGTCAACACAATTATCGTCAACACCATTATTGTCAACATCATTATCATCAACATCATTATTGTCAACATAATTACCGTCAGCAATTTCAACCAACGACAAATAAACATCAACGGAAATATGACAACAACAACAGCAATCAATAAACCAATCAAACAATGAAAATGTTAACATTGCATAGTTAGCCCCTTAGCCATAAAATTAGATCAATAAACTTAAGTACTTTTTTTCTCAGAAATCTTATTCGATAATTTTATGTTTCTTTGTTTCTTTGTTTCCAAAATTCTGAAGAAAATTAACAATAGTAAAACTACTTAAATATGAATTTTTTACAAATAAAATCAGATTGTATTTGGGTGACGGAAGTTAACTGTCGCTGTCGAACGGCGGTTTTTTTGAGTGCAGTGTTCTCAGTGAATAAATATATAATAATAAATTAAAAGACGTAATCCTTAAAAAGTAGGATCAGTGATAAATCAAAAAAAAAAAAAACTAAACGGAGTGATAGATCCTTGGAAAGGACATAAACAAAAATAGAAAATTAATTGGTGAAAATAATAAAAAATAAATTAGTAGTTAGGCTTGAGGGAATATCAAGCATAAAGTAAAGGCGACATACTATGAGGGAATATCATAGTCAGCCTTAAGGAGAAATTTCTTGCACCAAAAACCGTAGAACCTACATCCGTGTAACCCAAATCCAGTGCCAATGCAATTCTCAAATAAATAAATAATGAGCAAAAATTAAAAAGACAAAATATAGAACTGTACGTTAAAAATAAAAAGGATTTTGAAGGATCATAAAAAATTTATTATATTGAACAACAAAAAAAAAATATACAAAATACTGAAATTATGAAAATATACGGAAATGAACAATATTTAAATGGAAAATTGAAAAATATTGAAATAGAAAATTTTTTTAAAATATACAATTTAAAAAGAGTGAAAAATATATGAAATAGAAAATGAAATATTGAAAAATAGTGAAAAAATGAGAAATATATCAAATTGAAAATAAAAAATTGAAAAAATAATGAAATATACAAAAATGAAAAATATATGAAATTGAAAATGAAAAAAATTGAAAATGAGAAATTTATGAAATTAAAATATATATATATGGAAAAAAGAAAAAAAAAAATAAGAAAATAAAAAATGGAAAAAAATTGAAATATACAAAAATGAAAAATATATGAAATTGAAAATGAAAAATTGAAAATGAGAAATTTATGAAATTAAAATATATATATGGAAAAAAGAAATTTATAACATAAATTAATAAATTGAGGAAAAATATTTTTTTTAGAAAAAAAGGAAATCGAAAAGAAAAAGGAAAATTTATAAAAAAAAAACCTGAAAAAAAGAAATAATTGTAAAAATATTAATCTGAATCTTATAGTTAGGATAAAGATGAAAATCGCACTTATTCATTCATGTATGTAAGTAGAAACAAAATCGTATAGTCCACCACATCATCACACAATTTAAAGGAACGACCTAAATTTTGTATTAAATTAAATGTCCAAAAAACATCGGTTTGTTCCATACAATATTTTTAAATCAAGAAGTCTAAGCTCAATATTAGAAACAGACGAAGTAACAATAATGAATGAAAACACAAGCCAACCAGGCCCTAGCGGATTGCAACCTATTAATCCAGCTACTAATGTACCACAAACTGATATTTTTTCTTCTTTACGCATCCCCGATGCAATCAAACAGTTACCAACTTTTGATGGAAATCCTAGGCTTCTTTACGACTTCATAAATAATGTAGAGGAAATCTTACTGTATATTAAAAACACTGACAAGACACCATACGGCAATTTATTACTAAGAGCAATTAGGAACAAAATTGAAGGCCATGCCAACGAGATATTAAATATTTATGGTACCCCACTCAATTGGGATAGCATAAGGAACAATCTTGTTCTCCACTATTCTGATAAACGTACTGAAGCTTCTTTAATTAGGGACCTTTCTTTTATAAAACAATATCAAAAAACATTAGAATCATTTTACAGTGAGATCATAGAAATCCAAGCCGAACTTTGTAATCATTTACTACTACAAGAAACGAATCCAGTAGCGATAGCTACAAAGAAATCTCTTTATAATGAATTATGCTTATCATCATTCCTTGCTGGGTTAAATGATCCTTTAGGCGTCACCGTCAGATCCATGAGAACCACAACCTTGCAGAAGCGTTTTCCTTTTGTATTAAAGAAGAAAATGTATACTACGTACGCGGAAACTATAGAAAAAATGCGAATAAAAATCAATATGGACAAAATAGTGCTCCACATTACAAAAAACCATACCAGAATCATAACTATAAAGGAAATTATAATAACTATCAGGCACAAAACTTTTCCCATAATAATAACAACAATTACGGAAATAATAATCATTACCAAGGACAAGATTCACACAGACCATATCAGACATATAATAAAACCTGGAGAAACAATAACGATAATTATAATAAGGGACCAAACCCAGATCAAGCATATTATAAAACTAACAACCCCCGTAATTATCAAAACAATAATTCCCAATGGAATGCTCCACCTCATCAATTTTTTAATAACTTCCAAATTCCCAAAACGCAACCTCCAGAAAAAATGGACATATCTAGTGGGTTTGCAAACTCCAAACAAAGAAATAACTTCCCATCTTCCATGCAACAGGGTCCGGGTACACGATTTAGTAAGCAATCTGCTATGGATATTAATAATATTGAAGAACAGGAACAATATCAGGTCACAAATATTGAAGAATTAAATTTTCACGAAAATGCCTCACAGTACCTTCAGGATACCTAGATATGAATAGACACGGAAAAGAACTAATTTATATACATGTTACTTCTGAACACAACAAATTATTAAAATTCCTCATTGACACAGGAGCGTCCACTTCATTTTTAAACCCAGACTTGGTACCACCAAACAAACGAATAATATGCAAACCAACTATAATAAAAACCGTATTGTCGGAACATAAAATAAATCATTCCGCACTCTTACCTATATTTAAGGAATTCAACCAAGTAGGGCAAATATCAGTGTTATTATTCAAATTCCATAATTTTTTGATGGATTGATAGGTATTGACTATTTATCAGAAATTCAAGCTAAAATAGATTTACAAAAAAATGTTCTCGAAACCAAATATACTACCATTCCTTTGTTACGCAAGCCAAACATCTGCTCAGAAAAGAAGTCATTAGACCCCCACACTAAATATCTCCTTAAACTTCCAGTTGATGTGGAATGCGGAGACATCTGGATCCCAGAAACCTCAATAGGCGAAAACATAATAATTTCTTGTGGCATTTATAAAGCCAAAGATTGGAACAGCCTAGTGGAAGTAACAAACATAAGCGACAACATAGAAACTATTTATATTGACCACCCCATTAAAACTGAATATTATGAAACTCAGAACTTTGTAGAATTAAACAATATATACACGAGTACAGGTCCTGATAGTCAAAATAGCGACCTTTCAGGTTTATTGCGGTTAGAACACCTAAATCAGGAAGAAAAACGATTATTAATTAAAACATGCAAAAAATATTCAAATATATTCTACAAACCAGAAGAAAAACTGACATTTACAAACAAAATTAAACACAATATACCAACTACAAATGACGTTCCTATACACTCTAAATCTTATCGTTACCCCTACATTCACAAGGAAGAAGTGAAACGACAAATAAAACAATTATTAGACCAAAATATAATCAGACCTAGCTACTCACCTTGGAGTTCTCCAGTTTGGATTGTACCCAAAAAGATAGACGCTAGTGGAAAACAGAAATGGAGACTAGTAATCGACTACAGAAAACTCAATGAAAAGACTATAACTGATAAATATCCAATTCCAAATATTAATGACATCCTAGATAAATTAGGCAAATGCATGTACTTCTCTACCCTTGACCTCGCAAGTGGATTCCATCAAATAGAGATGGACCCTAAAGACATAGCTAAAACAGCATTTTCTGTAGAAGGAGGACATTATGAATATGTACGAATGCCATTCGGCCTAAAAAATGCACCTTCTACATTCCAAAGGGTTATGGATAATGTTCTCAAAGATCTAATAGGGAAAATTTGTCTAGTCTATTTAGACGATATTATCATTTTTGCAACTTCTCTACAGGAACACATTCATAATTTAGGAACAGTATTCAAGACACTAAAGGAATCAAATTTTAAAATCCAACTTGACAAATCCGAATTTTTACGAAAAGAAATTGAATTTCTGGGTCACATCGTATCAACAGACGGCATAAGTCCAAATCCAAAAAAGATTAGTGCAGTTAAAAACTTTCCCATCCCAAAGACCCAAAAGCAAATCAAATCATTTCTTGGTTTATTAGGATATTACAGGAAATTCATAAAAGACTTTGCTAAACTAACTAAACCACTTACAACATGTTTAAAGAAAGGAATTGAAGTCAAGCTAACAAATGAGTATATTAGAACATTTGAATTATGTAAAAACTTATTATGTAACGACCCCATTTTACAATACCCTGACTTTTCCAAAGATTTTATTTTGACAACAGACGCAAGTAATTATGCACTAGGAGCAGTACTATCGCAAGGTACCATAGGCAACGATAAACCAATATGTTATGCTAGCAGAACTTTGTCAACATCGGAAATAAACTATGCAACAATTGAAAAGGAACTTTTAGCGATTGTTTGGGCAACCAAATACTTCAGACCCTATTTGTTTGGCAGGAAATTCAAAATAGTTACAGATCATAGGCCTTTAACCTGGATAATGAGTCTAAAAGAACCAAATTCGAAACTTATAAGATGGAGGCTAAGGCTAGAAGAATATGATTATGAAATAGTTTATAAGAAAGAAACACAGAATACTAACGCTGATGCCCTTAGCAGAATTAGAACCGACGTAAACAATCATGAAGTGATTTCTACTGCAGCTACAATTCATTCAGCAATAGATATATACATATCTGAAAAACCTCTAAATGAATTTAATATACAAATGATACTTAACATTGGACCAACCTTTAGTATTAACACAGACGTACCTTTTAAAAACAAAATTAGAAGAACAATAACAGCACAATCCTATAACGAAAATTCAATCCTAAAAATATTTGTCAAATACATCAAACCAAACAAACTTGTTGCGATATTTACAGACGACGAGACTTTTAAAATTATTCAAAAAATCTATTCAAATTACTTTTCTTTTGAAAAAAACTACCGTTTAATTAGATGCACCCTCATGATCACAGATATAACAGACAATGATGACCAAGACGAACTCATAAAAGACTATCACATAAAAAACAACCATAGAGGAATCGATGAAACTTATTTACACCTAAAGAGAGAATATTTCTTCCCAAATATGAAAAATAAAATAATTCGAATTATAAATGATTGCGACATATGTCAAACCCAAAAATATGATAGACAACCACAAAAATTAATTTTCCAAACACCAGAAACACCACCAAAGCCATTAGACATTGTACACATTGACATCTATCATATTAATCAGAAACAAATATTAACCATAATAGACAAATTTTCAAAATTTGCTGCAGGATATACAATACAGGCACGAACTAGTTTAAATGTTATAACGGAGTTAAAAGCATTCGTTTGCACTTATGGTATACCAAAGAAAATTGTTTGTGATCAAGGGAAAAATTTTCATCCGTAATTTTCAATGACTTTTGTAAACAATTTAATATCACAGTTCATGTAACATCCTTTCAACAATCATCTAGTAACGCACCTGTTGAAAGACTTCATTCTACCCTAACTGAAATTTACCGCATAATTCTCAATAAACGAAAAGATTTAAAAATCACACTTGATCATGACGAAATATTGAAAGAAACATTAATCACATATAATAACTCAATTCGCTCAGCTACAAAACTGACCCCTTACGAACTATTTTTCGGAAGAACACATATATTTAACAGGACAATTCAATTTAATGATGAACATGAATACTTACAAAAATTAAATGAATACCGACAAAAATATATCCAGAAATACAGGACAAACTACAAACCTCTACTAATGAACGAATAGATCGCTTGAATAAAAACAGAAAACATCCCGAAATACTAACCCCTAATGAAGCTATATTTAGAAAAGAAAACAGAAGAAGCAAAATTACACCAAGATTTTCAAAACATTATGTAAAACAAGACAAAAATGTCACAAAAACAAAAAATACATAAAACAAAAATCAAACGTAAAAAAACAAACAAAAAATAATAATATGTAATTATCTTATATTCATAGGTTATCTGTTGCATACACACAAATCATAAATATACAAGAACTACAAGATGATTTACCAATAATAGAATTAAAACTGGGAAATGCCAAAATAATCAAGAGATATCATAACTTAATTCATATAATAAACCGTGGAAAGTCTGTGGAAAATGTCAACAAAATCGAGGAAACTTTAAACAATTTTGAAAGAGACCCATTAATTGAAAATTCCATTAAAGTAACACAATTGAAATTAATTGAATTAAAACAAAAACTAGAAAATATTATGCCCTTCAAAAGACAAAAACGAGGTTTATTTAATGGATTAGGAACCGCTTTAAAATATATTACTGGAAATATGGATGATAATGATGCATATAATATTAATCTACAAATCGATACACTAATCCAAAATAAGAACAATGTTGCTAAACAAATAAACACATTACACACTTTGAACAATAACATGATAGAGAGATTCAATACCATCTCGACACATATAAACAAAGAACAAGATACAATTTCCTTTTTACTTAAATCAATCCAGCAAAATTTTTCAAATAAAATTATTAAAGAAGATAACTTGATTACAAAGATCCAATACTTAAACCGAATTAATTATAATATAGATCTTTTAACAAACCACATTACAAATATTGCGGAAAGTATTTTGTTAGCAAAACTCAATATTATATCCAAATTTATATTAAGCAATGATGAAACTAAGGAAATACATAATTTAATTAATGAAGATATGACCGATATAAACTCAGTAAACCATTTATATGAACTCTTAGAGCTACAAGCCTACTATAACAACACAAATACTATTCTCAATATAAAGATTCCAATCTTTGATAAGAAAAACTATACTCTATCTCATATAATTCCGTTACCAATAAACAAAACGAGACAAATTGTAACCACTAAATATATCGTTTATAATGACAAATTATTAACTTTTATGATGATTTGTGTCTTAATATTGAAAATACATTCATATGTAAAAACCCTATTAAAATGGAGAATTTTAATAAATCTATTTGCATCGGCAACATATTAAAAAATCAACGTCCTCATTGTCATATCAAAGATATAGGTCGACTACAGACTATTTTTCAACCTGAAAAAAACTTTGTACTTTTCATTAATGTACCCAAAACATTAGTAAATTCTAATTTTTAAAACACCCCTTTATGTTACTAACAATACTTTAATATATTATGAAAAATATTCACTTTTTATCAAGGGGCTAACATATGCTGACACAATGACAACACACATTGAACAAATCAACATATCCTTTCCTGAACCACTACGGGTTATTCCAGAGTCAATAATCGAAGAAATCAACATCCAGAAACTACAATCTCACCAATTTGGAGATCGCCTTGTAATGACCAACTTAGAAACTAGCACTAGGACGCACCATTATATTACATACACATCAATGATGATCATAATCATAATCATCTTAACTACAACAATTTGCTTGATGAAGAAGATAAAAATTTCATTTGTTCCGGATCCAATGCCAAGTATAGTTTCGGCTCCCTTAGATTCTCTATGGCCCTCACTATACACTAGGGGGGGGAGGAGTTACCTCCGGTCACCAATAAGTACCGTCATTATCGTCAACACCATTATCGTCAACACAATTATCGTCAACACCATTATTGTCAACATCATTATCATCAACATCATTATTGTCAACTAATTACTGTCAGCAATTTCAACCAACGACAAATAAACATCAACGGAAATATGACAACAACAACAACAACAGCAATCAATAAACCAATCAAACGAAGAAAATGTTAACATTGCATAGTTAGCCCCTTAGCCATAAAATTAGATCAATAAACTTAAGTACTTTTTTTCAGAAATCTTATTCGATAATTTTATGTTTCTTTGTTTCCAAAATTCTGAAGAAAATTAACAATTGTAAAACTACTTAAATATGAATTTTTTACAAATAAAATCAGATTCTATTTGGTATTGAAAAAGAAAAGATCTTCTTTTATTTTTTTTTTTTTTTTTTGGGTGACGGAAGTTAACTCGCGCAGCTTATCAATCTATTCCTTAGCATGTGGTCTATCCAGTGCCTCAAGGCCCGGTTTACCTGAAACTCGTCTAAGGAGTGGATTAGCGTTTCGGTGCTGACGTTGTTGAACGCTCCTTCGATGTCGATGCAAACTGCGAGAGTATACAACTTCATCTCGAAGGTTCTCCCTATGTGGTGTACTACCTCATGTAATGCGGTTTCCACTGATCTACCTTTTACGTATGCATGTTGTTTGTACTTGAGCATATCGTTAGGGATGTTACTCTTTATCATGGTGTCGACCGTCCGTTCCATAGTTTTGAGTAAGAATGAAGTTAAAGTTGTCGGACGATAAGATTTTGGTATTGCATAACTTGACTTGCCGGACTTGGGAATGAATACTACCCTTGCCTCTTGCCAGGCCAATGGAGTATACGCAAAGTTTAAGCAAGCATTGAAAATCTCGACCAGATTGGACGAAATATAGTCCACTTCCCTTTGAAGTAAGGCTGGGAAAATCTGGTCTGGTCCCGCTGCTTTGTATGGTGAGAAGCTCATTATTGCTTCTTTAATCATCAAGTTGTTGATTTTTGGTGCTTCTTCTGATGCATAAGCCATCTCTATCGGTGACACTGTGTGTGCCGTAGTACTCGACGGGAAGTGCGTTCTCATCAGAAGGAGTTTCCTCGGTTGTTTCCACCTTTTTTAATTTTAGAGACGTCATTCACGCTATCTACCTGTTCACAAAAAAGCTTCCAGGAGTTCCGTTTTGCGTTTCTTGTCATTTTGTTGTATTCTTTTAGTTTTGTTTGGTAGTTGTCCCAGAATACAGCTGCTTTTTTACGTTTTGCCCTTTTGTAAAGTCTTCGGACCTCTTTGCCTTTGTTACGAATTTCCCCTGTCATCCAGGGTTTTTCGTAGGCAGATTTCCTCTCTCGAAGTGGACAACTTTCTTCGAAAGACCTTACTAGAGCCTCTTTTTGTTTATAGACATTTCTATCAATATCTTCTTTGCTTAGGCAAACCTCAACTTCTTGCCCTAGTCTATCTTTAACTTGTTTTCCGAACTTAGCAGAATTAGTTTTGGATTTATTTCGGAAAGTTATCGGATTCGGCGGTGGCCTTGATATTTTAAACTTAATATACCTATGGTCAGAGAAGGAGTGTTCCTTTGAAACCCTCCACTCATGTACCTCGTTTATTAGATTTTCTGAACATATTGTTACATCTAATACTACCTCCCTAACTCTGTTAACAAAGGTTGGTGTATTCCCTATGTTAAGGGTTATCAGGTCGTTAGTATTCAAAAATTCTAGAAGGGCTTGACCCCTCTTGTTAGTATTAGTACTACGCCACGAAATGTGGTGAGAGTTAGCATCGCTACCTACTAGTACTTCGTTACCAGTTTGCTTGATTTTCCTCACCAGTTGCTGTAGCTCCGACGAAGGTGGTAATGTCGGCGAGTCGAACGGCAGGTAGATTGATGCTAGGTATATATTACCATTCCCTTGCTTCAACACTGTGTCGTCCGAGGTTGACAACTCTGGGGAGAAAAGAAAGCATAAGTTTTTATGGCATATAATACAGGTATTAATATTATTAGCGTAAAAGAGTTGGTAATTAATGTGGTTTAGTCCGGAAACCTTGTTCTTTACGGTCCAAGGTTTCTGGATTAAACCGATGTGTATATTACCTTGTTTATTTTATCCATCAGGGCTTGAGTTGCCGTTTCGCTCCGATGGAGGTTTATCTGCTTGACCTCAATCATGAGTCATCCAGTAAGCGTGCTTCTTGGGAGTCGCTGATGGCTTCGACCCCCTCTTCGGAATTGCTCGGTGGTTTGTCCTCCTTGCTGGTTTGGTGGGCATCCTCTTCTTCTTCCCCGACTCGCGCCCTTCCAACTTTAAAGGTGACTGCATGACAGATGTAGTACGCCTTGCCCTTTGTCTTTGTAAGACTGGATAGTGAGAGGTCGTCAATTCCAACCACAAGGAGAGTGCCATCCTCTTTCTCCTCCCTGTGGAAGACTTCCCACCTCTTCACTTCCAAGGTCTCATTTTGCTTGCCAAAGACCTCGAGCATGCGTTCTGTCTCGAACTTGCAGCCATACCCTTTGACGTAAACCATCGCTTTAGTCAGATGAGGTATCTCGTCCTTCCTCACCAGCTTCAATTTGCCGCCTTCCCAAGGAGTTGTCACACTGTTGATGACTTCCTCGAGAGCGGCCGGGTTCGCGTGCGGTCCCAAATGGTATACTAAGAGGTCCCCTTTGAGCTCGCTGCTGACTATTTTTATTGGCCCATTCTTTAGAATGTGTTCCAGTATTTTATCGCTGACCATATCTTCCTCTACTGGTATCGATCACTGCATAGCACCTCTCGTCCCTGTAGTTCTTCCTGGCCACCTTGGCGTAAGTAGATGGCGGCTCCGAGCCAGTCTCTGCGCCCATCTTCCTCTACTGGAAGGCCCTGGGCTTCTTATCAGAGCCCTTGGAACTTCCAGAGGATTCCGCCGGGGCGTCACTGCTTCGTGCCAGAGCACTCCTTTTCGCCCTCCGTCGAAGGGTTCTTTGGGCAGTCTCCGTCGCGTGGGTTTTGAGAGGAATTGCTTGGGGCATTTGATGGTGGGAAGCTCATTATCTTCTTACTTGGTTTGGCGGTATTTTCTTCCTCTGGAGATTTAATCCTCTTCGCCGCTTCCGAGAAAGTGGAGGGATTGTTGATCTCTTTTGGTGCGGCCCGCTGTTTTTTGATTAGCTGTGCCTGGATCCTCTGGTACCTACGTCTCTGGGCTCCAGTCCACCGAACTTTTCGCTTATCTCTTCTACCATCTTGTGGACCTCCTCGTTAACGGGCTTCTCCACAACGGTGGTGTTAATTTTGCAACTGCTGTCCATAGTTTCTTCTAATGTTTTATGCGCTTGAGTCTGAAATATCACATTCAATCATAAAAAATTGAGCATATTTGCGCCATTCCGAAAAAATCTAATTTTTCTCAACTAAAATATGAAATAATTTCATATGGAATTGCAAGGTTTATTCACACTAAATTTTGCTCCGCCTTATAACCGGGGCTGGTATTTATCATACTAAACCAACACCTATCAAATATGTTTGCATTATTCAGAAACATGCACGACTTTTCTCATGTGAATTGAGAAAAATTTAATTTAAATAAGTTTATAAATAAAAAATTTGGAATGAAATATATGTATATAGGACTACATATACATCTGTACCGATTTGTTTGAAAATGGGCTCAATGTTTTTTTAGGCTACTTCAGGTTTCATGTGTCAAATTTCAGTGATTTTGGTACATTTTTATCTCATATCAGATGCGTATATATGGAAGCTGCATCCAAATCTGGACCGATTTTCATTATTTTCTATAGGATTAATCCTTGTACAGAAGATATGCTTTGTGCAAAATTTTATATCAATCGGACAATAAATGACTTTTCTAGGGCTTTTGATCAACTTTTAACACAAATTTCCCCCCTGTGGGTCGTTGAGAAATATACTGAAAACAACGTGATTGAGGCATTTTAGGACAAATATATTGAAACCAACGTGATTGAGGTAAAAATCAGGACAAAGAACAACATTTTTGCACTTTTCTTTAAAACTAGTTCTTTAGAAACATTGTTGACAATGTCTCAATCATATATGCTTAAAAAAAGGTTTCAACACCCTTTGCTGCTTTTGAAGTCCAAACAAAATTCCTTCCTTCGAAGAGTTTGATAGGATCACTTAAATTATTTTTTGGTGCGGGATATTTCAAGGTTTATCTTATTTTTGCGGGCATTTCGTGGTGTAGCATTCTTTGTTCGGATGAAAATCAGTGTATTTGGCTTTAAGTCGACTAAATAAATTAATTGACGCTTTCAAAACACTTGGTATGGAGTATTATTGTTTGGGCTTGAAAACCAACAAGGGGTGTTGAAACTTTTGATTTTATAAATGCAGACATTATCGAGATATTGTCATCAATGGTCCTAAAAACTATTTTTAAAGAAAAGTGCAAAAATGTTGTTCTATGTCCTGATTTGTACCTTTATCAGGGCATTTGTTGGAAAATAACTTCAAAAACTAGAAATTTCTAGCCAAATTGCCTACAAAGTGACACTAATTACTATCATGTCAAAATTACTTAAGGAACATCAGTTTTTCTACGGGAATCAGTGACAAGACTAGTAAAAATGATAGGAAACCAATTATTACACAATCTTGATTACTAAAATCATGTAAAAAGCGAAAAATTTTGAAATTATTAATCGATTGTTGTGGTTCATCATTTTTAATGCTCAATTTAAAATAGCTTATTTTTTGATTTCCGGTAAAATTTTAGTATAATGGTGCTGTAAACGGAATAGTTTTGTATGCCGTTTTAAAAACAGCTTTTCAGCCTACAAAATTGTTTTTTGAATTGGTAAAAAATCTCAACTCATTTCCATGTGTATGGCCGGAAAGGGCACCAGATTATGGATCCAAATTCTAATACGAAGTAATTAAAAGCTTTAACGTATACGGGTCATTAAAGTCTGAGGAGTTGCGTTTTATAAATGCCAAGGTAGAATAAGCTTTCGGGATAATATTACCTATGTGCTGGATGAATGTAAGTTTATCATCAAAGATAATTCCTAGATCTTCTCTTTTATTATCCTTTTCTAGGACATTGTGATCTAAATAAAATGACTGTTGCAATGGAATTCGTGATCTTTAAATTCAAGTTTAAACTGTTTCTCGAGCACCATAGTTGCAAATTATTTAGGTCATCTTGGATTTTAAATGAATCCATGAATGAGTTAGTACTAAGGAATATTTTTAAATCATCAGCATACAACTGCATTTTTGTATGCTTGAAACAAGTAAAAATATCGTTTGTGAAAATGTTAAAGAAAACAGGTCCAAAACTTCCGGTGTACCACAAGGTGGAATTTTAACCTTGTGGTACACCGGAAGTTTGGTAAAACACTACAGATTCATATTCAGCTATTTTCACAGCACATTTCCTGTTGTGAGAATAAGATTTAATCCATTTAACAAATATAGAGTGAACTCCAAAACCGTTTATTTTTTTCCAAATGACGGTGGGAAATGGAAACAAACGCTTTGGAGAAGTCAGTGTAGATTGTCTCAACTTGATATTCAGATCCAAGAGACATAAAACTATAGTCAGCAAACACAGCCAAGTTTGATATAGTGGACCTACCACCAAAAAACCATGTTGCAGAGGTATAATTATTGATTTGAATATGAAAGTTAATTTACTATGGATGATATTTTCAAAAACTTTTGCAATAACGGTTATTTTTCCAATTGGGCGTTAAGACTTGAAATTTTTTCTACAATCATACTTAAAAATGAGATTTATATATGTAAAATTCCATTTGTCTGCAAAGATAACATCGGACAATGATTAATTAAAGCGAAAGTGGCAAGAAAAAAATGCGGGAGTCGTCAACAAACGAAAATTTCATCAGAGAGCGAGAAACCCACACTCAATATGAATATAAATTCTAGGAACAACAATCCAACAACCGTGCAACAACATCTAAAACAATCCATGGGACAGCAGTCATCACAACACTGTGAGTACAAGGCCCCCAACAGCACCAGTCACCTTCAAATAGTCACCACAGTCATCTGAACAGATATCATCGGCGACATGAATCAGCGGGAGCAGAAACAAGAAGATGATTCCGTTAAAAGTACCAACACTATAGTAAAGAAGAAGAATTGGAATAATGGAAAACTGCAAGAATAGCGGCTGATGCAATGTCTGACGCCTTCAACAATAATAAATCCGAAGATGAGTTCTTGAAGATTACCCACATCGCACTTGAAGAAATATCGTTGAATAGTCCGAACAACAAAGGCAGTAATATTGACAACGTTACCATATTCGAAGCTATTTCTGATGAGATTTTCAATGATACATCAAATAACCTAAGTGGAAAGAAAAAAAGTATGTATCGTCAACAGCGGTAACAACAACTTTCATTACTACCCTAAAGAAGAAACAAGAAAATTTCAACAAGACGATACCAACGAATCTGCCGCTGAAAACGAGCAGAGCGGATGCTGGTGAGAAATTGAGACGACAACGCGCTCTGAACAACGAGACAGAGAGGTATGACGGCCCTAAATCTTGCAAGGAAAAAGGGCCGACAATTTTAGATGCTTGCAGAATAAGGTTGACCGATAAAGGTGGAGGAAACAGATTGACTGGTGATATCACGTAACGGCAGATGTAGATTTTTGGTCAGATTTATACTATACTAGCTGAACCCGGTGCGCTTTGCTACCCCGACTAAGATTAAATATAATGGAATGCTATAATTATATAACAATTTTTTAATATTTAACGTATAAATATAGGAAATGAGGTCGTACCCTACCTATTCAGAGCTGTTATGGAGCTACTATGGTAGTTTTGTATGTTTCAGGAGGTAACACTGCTCCTAAAGCCTTTTCGACTATAAGAATTCCTACGTAGGTTATATTCTCTTACCCTATTAATTTCTCTTTCTACAGATTGGATTTAGATCTACCTAATGCCATGTTCATTTGAATCACGTTGTTCGCTCTCATAATTATGTACACGAATTAACCCGTTCATACGACATGGTACATAATTCATAGCAACATGATTCATATTTTCATACTTTTTATTTACTGATTTTAAAGAAAGTTTCGTCCAAAAAACGGGTAAAATTAATTGATATGAACTGAAAAACTATTTGTTCTTCTTTTAGATATCTATTTAATATTTAATTATATTATTTTCATTCATCTTTTCTATTTTTTCTCACAATTTTGTGTTTTCAGCACATTTTTTTTTTTAATTTTTCTATTTTCAAAATTAACGAGAGAGAGACCTGCCAAAATAACTTTTTGGTATACAGACTTTCTGGCAGGAATTTGATTCTTGTTTCTAAATTTGTACGTGAATTTGAAACGATGGGCAAGAAATGCAACTGCAATAAAAGAAAAGAGAAAATTTGCTATGATTTGAATGTATACTAGTGGTTAAACCGTTAACTTTTTATTCATGTTTTGCAGCTTTTCTAAAAATGTTTGGGTTTTTAATGAATTTTAAAATTTATATTTTTTCTGTCATAAATAATTTATTTCGGTAAATTCTCTCATTTGTTAGAGATGGGACATATTTTATCGTCGTTCTAAGGGTAATTTAAATTGAACAATGTACACAAATCGTTGTTCGTTCTCAAATTTTTTGTATGGGAAATAAAGTAATTGTATCGTAATTTGGGGTTGAACAACGAATAGAGAGCGAATTACCGCCAGTCTGAACAAGGCATAAGTGAATTCAATTAAGAATACAACCAGGTTTGAGGATAGTTGTAATTTTCTTTATACATGAGAATTATTTTTTCCAGAAGTCTCTCAAAGATATGAAGTCTCTTAAAGATATGATACTTAATAGCTGTAGCCTTGGTCAATTCCTTCCCAACATAAGTACTTGTGTAAACAATGATGATTTCTACTGACTGCTAAGTTTTCAAAATTTCATTGAAATTTAACATACGTAACAAAAACATTAAATCGACCGAAAATATATATGGGAGCTATATTACAATATGAAGCGATCTCGATATAATTTGGCACATTTATTTCTAGACCACGTTCGTAACGCATTCCAAATTTCAGCGAAATTGGACATATATAGCGTGCTTGGTGCATAAAATACAGAAAATCAGCCGAAAATATATATGGGAGCTATATTCAAATCTGAACCGATTTTGATATAATTTGTCCCATTTATTTCTAGCACGAATTCAGTCACGCTTTCCAAATTTCAGTGAAATTGGACACATATAGCGAGTTTGGTGCATAAAATACAGGAAGTCGTCCGAAAATATATACAGGAGCTATATCCAAATCTGAACCGATTTCGATATAATTTGGCACATTTATTTCTAGACCACGTTCGTAACGCATTCCAAATTTCAGCGAAATTGGACATATATAGCGTGCTTGGTTCATAAAATACAAGAAATCGGACGAAAATATATATAGGAGTTATATGCAAATCTAAACCAATTTCGATATAATTTGGCACATTTATTTCTAGACCAAGTTCTGTAACACATTCCAAATTTCAGCGAAATTGGACATATATAGCGCGCTTGGCGCATAAAATACATGAAATCGGCCGGATATATATATATATATATATATATATATATATATATATATATAATATATTGGAGCTATATTCATATCTGAACCGATCTCGATATAATTTAGCACATTTATTACTAGAAAAAATTGCGTCAGACCTTCAAAATTTCAGCGAAATTGGGCATATGTAGCGTGTTTGGTGCATCAAATGCGGAAAATCGGTCGAAAATATATATGGGAGCTATGTCCAAATCTAAACCCATTTCGATATAATTTGGCACATTTATTTCTAGAGCATGTTCTGTAACACATTCCAAATTTCAGCGAATTTGGACATATGTAGCGTGTTTGGTGCATCAAATGCGGAAAATCGGACGAAAATATGTATGAGAACTACATCCAAATCTGTCAAGTTCAGTCACACGTTCCAAATTTTATTGAAATTGGATATAAATAGCGTGTTTGGTGCCTCAAATACATGAAATCGGCTGAAAATATATATAGGAGCTATATCCAAATCTGAACCGATTTCGATATTTCTAGGCCAATATCCATCATATATTCTAAATTTCAGCGAAATTGGAGATATATAGAGTGTTTGGTGCATAAAATAAAGAAATCGGCCGAAAATATATGTATATGGGAGCTATATCCAAAACTGAATCAATCTCGTTATAATTTGGCACATTTACTTCTAGAACAAATTCCGTCAGACATTCAAAATTTCAGCGAAATTGGACGTATATATCGTGTTCGGTGCATAAAATAAAGAAGTCGGCCGAAAATATATGTGTATGTGATCTATATCCAAATCTGAACCGATTTTGATATAATTTGGCACGTTTATTTCCAGGCCAAGTTCCGTCACACATTCCAAATTTCATTGAAATTGGACATAAATAGCATGTTTGGTACATAAAATAAGGAAATCGGCAGAAAATATATGTATGTCGGAGCTATATCCAAATCTCAACCGATTTAAATATAATTTGGTACATTTATTTCTACATCAAATTCCGTCACACATACAAAATTTGGAGATTGTATCTGTGACAGTTCTAAAGATATTTGCATACAAAATCTAAAATTTTTGGAGGTTCCTCCAGTTTTGATGCTATATCTCCAGATCAACGCGAAATTTCAAAAGATGATATAGCCTATTTTCATCCCAGGCCATGTAGCAATGTACCTTAAAAATTTCAGTAAGATCTGTTCAGCGGTTTTCGAGTCTATAAGGCACAAACAAACAAACGTACAAACAAATTTCAATTTTATATATATAGAAGACTAGCTGAACCCGGAGCGCTTTGCTACCCCGACTAAGATTAAATATAATGGAATGCTATAATTATATAAAATTTTTTTAATATTTAACGTATAAATATAGGAGATATGAAGTCGTTCTCTACCTATTCAGAGCTGTTATGGAGATACCATGATAGTTCTGTATGTTTCAGGAGGTAATACTCCTCCTTAAGCCTTTTCGACTATAAGAATTCCTACGTAGGTTATATTCTCTTACCCTATTAATTTCTCTTTCTACAGATTGGATTCAGATCTACCTAAGTGAATTTAATTTAGAATACAACCAGGTTTGAGGATAGTTGTAATTTACTTTATACATAGGAATTATTATTCTTCTGCTTATTTGGCTTGAGGTCAGTAAAATTGAAAGGACTATTTCGACTATCTTCGATAGTCATCATCAGGGATTTGTGTTAATTGGATTATAAAACTTTCTTATAGGTAACCGCGAGTTCCATCCTCTCCTCTTGACAAAGAATTTCCAACTGAATTATTTTTATTATTATTTTTTTCAGAAGTCTCTCAAACATAGGAAGTCTCCCAAAGATATGATACTTAATAGCTTGGTCAATTCCTTGCCAACATAAGTACTTGTGTAAATAATGATGACTTCTACTGACTGCTAAGTCTTAAAAATTTCATTGAAATTTAACATACGGAACAAAAACATGAAATCGACCGAAAATATATATGAACCGATCTCGATATTATTTGTCAAACTTATTTTTAGACCAAATGCAGGAAATCGGCCGAAAATATATACAGGAGCTATATCCAAATCTAAACCAATTTCGATATAATTTGGCACATTTATTTCTAGGCCAAGTTCTGTAACACATTCCACATTTTAGCGGAATTGGACATATATAGCGCGCTTGGTGCAATAAATACAGGAAATCGGCCGTAAATATATATGGGAGCTATATTCATATCTGAACCGATCTCGATATCATTTAGCACATTTGTTTCTAGAACGAATTCTGTCAGACCCTCCAAATTTCAGCGAAATTGGATATATATAGCGGACATAAAATATAGGAAATCGGCCGAAAATATATGCAGGAGCTATATCCATATCTGAACCGATTTCGATATAATTTGGCACATTTATTTCTAGACCAAGTTCTGTAACACACTCCAATTTTCAGTGAAATTGGTCATATATAGCAAGTTTGGTGCATAAAATACAGGAAATCGGCCGAAAATATATACAGGAGCTATATCCAAATCTAAACCGATTTCGATATAATTTGGCACATTTATTTCTAGACCAAGTGCTGTAACACATTCCAAATTTCAGCGAAATTGGACATATATAGCGCGCTTGGTGCATAAAATACAGGAAATCGGCCGAAAATATATATGGGAGCTATATTCATATCTGAACCGATCTCGATATAATTTAGCACATTTATTTCTAGAAAAAATTCCGTCAGACCCTCCAAATTTCAGCGAAATTGGACATATATAGCGTGTTTGGCGCATCAAATGCGGAAAATCGGTCGAAAATATATAAGGGAGCTATATCCAAATCTGAACCCATTTCGATATAATTTGGCACATTTATTTCTAGACCAAGTTCTGTAACACATTCCAAATTTCAGCGAATTTGGGCATATATAGCGTGTTTGGTGCATCAAATGCGGAAAATCGGCCGAAAATATGTATGGGAGCTACATCCAAATCTGTCAAGTTCAGTCACACGTTCCAAATTTTATTGAAATTGGATATAAGTAGCGTGTTTGGTGTCTCAAATACATGAAATCGTCTGAAAATATATATAGGAGCTATATCCAAATCTGAACCGATTTCGATATAAATTGGCACATATATTTCTAGGCCAATATCCATCATATATTCTAAATTTCAGCGAAATTGGAGATATATAGCGTATTTGGTGCATAAAATAAGGAAATCGGCCGAAAATATATTTGGTGCATAAAATAAAGAAATCGGCCGAAAATATATGTATATGGGAGCTATATCCAAAACTGAACCGATCTCGATATAATTTGGCACATTTACTTCTACAACAAATTCCGTCAGACATTCAAAATTTCAGCGAAATTGGACATATATATCGTGTTCGGTGCATAAAATAAAGAAGTCGGCCGAAAATATATGTGTATGTGATCTATATCCAAATCTGAACCGATTTTGATATAATTTGGCACGTTTATTTCCAGACCAAGTTCCGTCACACATTCCAAATTTCATTGAAATTGGACATAAATAGCATGTTTGGTACATAAAATAAGGAAATCGGCAGAAAATATATGTATGTCGGAGCTATATCCAAATCTCAACCGATTTAAATATAATTTGGTACATTTATTTCTACATCAAATTCCGTCACACATACAAAATTTGGAGATTGTATCTGTGACAGTTCTAAAGATATTTGCATACAAAATCTAAAATTTTTGGAGGTTCCTCCAGTTTTGATGCTATATCTCCAGATCAACGCGAAATTTCAAAAGATGATATAGCCTATTTTCATTCCAGGCCATGTAGCAATGTACCCTAAAAATTTCAGTAAGATCTGTTCAGCGGTTTTCGAGTCTATAAGGCACAAACAAACAAACGTACAAACAAATTTCAATTTTATATATATAGAAGACTAGCTGAACCCGGAGCGCTTTGCTACCCCGACTAAGATTAAATATAATGGAATGCTATAATTATATTAAATTTTTTTTATATCTAGCGTATAAATATAGGAGATATGAAGTCGTTCTCTACCTAATCAGAGCTGTTATGGAGCTACTATGGTAGTTTTGTATGTTTCAGGAGGTAACACTCCTCCTAAAGCCTTTTCGACTATAAGAATTCCTACGTAGGTTATATTCTCTTACCCTACTAATTTCTCTTTCTACAGATTGGATTTAGATATACCTAAGTGAATTTAATTAAGAATACAACCAGGTTTGAGGATAGTTGTAATTTACTTTATACATGGGAATTATTTTTTCAGAAGTCTCTCAAAGATAGGAAGTCTCTCAAAGATATGATAGCTTGGTCAATTCCTTGCAAACATAAGTACTTGTGTAAATAATGATGACTTCTACTGACTGTTAAGTCTTAAAAATTTCATTGAAATTTAACATACGGAACAAAAACATGAAATCGACCGAAAATATATATGGGAGCTATATTCTAATATGAACCGATCTCGATATAATTTGTCAAACTTATTGTTAGACCAAATGCCGGCCGAAAATATATACAGGAGCTATATCCAAATCTGAACAGATTTCGATATAATTTGGCACATTTGTTTCTAGACCACGTTCGTAACACATTCCAAATTTCAGCGAAATTGGACATATATAGCGTGCTTGGTGCATAAAATACAGGAAATCGGCCAAAAATATATACAGGAGCTATATCCAAATCTAAACCAATTTCGATATAATTTGGCACATTTATTTCTAGGCCAAGTTCTGTAACACATTCCAAATTTCAGCGGAATTGGACATATATAGCGCGCTTGGTGCAATAAATACAGAAAATCGGCCGTAAATATATATGGGAGCTATATTCATATCTGTACCGATCTCGATATAATTTAGCACATTTATTTCTAGAAAAAATTCCGTCAGAACCTCCAAATTTCAGCGAAATTGGACATATATAGCGTGTTTGGTGCATCAAATGCGGAAAATCGGTCGAAAATATATATGGGAGCTATATCCAAATCTGAACCCATTTCGATATAATTTGGCACATTTATTTCTAGACCAAGTTCTGTAACACATTCCAAATTTCAGCGAATTTGGGCATATATAGCGTGTTTGGTGCATCAAATGCGGAAAATCGGCAGAAAATATGTATGGGAGCTACATCCAAATCTGTCAAGTTCAGTCACACGTTCCAAATGTTATTGAAATTGGATATAAATAGCGTGTTTGGTGTCTCAAATACATGAAATCGGCTGAAAATATATATAGGAGCTATATCCAAATCTGAACCGATTTCGATATAAATTGGCACATATATTTCTAGGCCAATATCCATCATATATTCTAAGTTTCAGCGAAATTGGAGATATATAGCGTATTTGGTGCATAAAATAAGGAAATCGGCCGAAAATATATGTATATGTGAACCAATCTCTATATAATTTGGCACATTTATTTCTAGAAAAAATTCCGTCAGACATTCAAAATTTCAGCGAAGTTGGGCATATATATATATATCGTGTTCGGTGCATAAAATAAAGAAGTCGGCAGAAAATATATGTGTATGGGAGCTATATCCAAATCTGAACCGATTTTGTATAATTTGGCACGTTTATTTCCAGACCAAGTTCCGTCACACATTCCAAATTTCATTGAAATTGGACATAAATAGCATGTTTGGTACATAAAATAAGGAAATCGGCAGAAAATATATGTATGTAGGAGCTATATCCAAATCTCAACCGATTTAAATATAATTTGGTACATTTATTTCTACATCAAATTCCGTCACACATACAAAATTTGGAGATTGTATCTGTAACAGTTCTAAAGATATTTGCATAGAAAATCTAAATTTTTTGGAGGTACCTCCAGTTTTGATGCTATATATCCAGATTAACGCGAAATTTCAAAAGATGATACAGCCTATTTTCATTCCAGGCCATGTAGCAATGTACCCTAAAAATTTCAGAAAGATCTGTTCAGCGGTTTTCGAGTCTATAAGGCACAAACAAACAAACGTACAAACAAATTTCAATTTCATATATATAGAAGACTAGCTGAACCCGGAGCGCTTTGCTACCCCGACTAAGATTAAATATAATGGAATGCTATAATTAAATAATTTTTTTTAATATTTAACGTATAAATATAGGAGATATGAAGTCGTTCTCTACCTATTCGGAGCTGTTATGGAGCTACTATGGTAGTTTTGTATGTTCCAGGAGGTAACACTCCTCCTAAAGCCTTTTCGACTATAAGAATTCCTACGTAGGTTATATTCTCTTACCCTATTAATTTCTCTTTCTACAGATTGGATTTAGATCTACTTATGTGAATTCAATTAAGAATACAACCAGGTTTGAGGATAGTTGTAATTTACTTTATACATAGGAATTATTTTTTCCAGAAGTCTCTCAAAGATGTGATACTTAATAGCTGTAGCCTTGGTCAATTCCTTCCCAACATAAGTACTTGTGTAAATAATGATGACTTCTACTGACTGCTAAGTCTTCTAAATTTCATTGAAATTGAACATACGTAACAAAAATATGAAATCGACCGAAAATATATATGGGAGCTATATTCCTATATGAACCGATCTCGATATAATTTGTCAAATTTATTTTTAGACCAAATGCCGTCTCACATTCCAAATTTCATTGAACATACATAGCGTGTTTTGTGCATAAAATACAGAAAATCAACCAAAAATATATATGGGAGCTATATTCAAATCTGAACCGATTTTGATATAATTTGTCCCATTTATATATCCATATAGCGAGTTTGGTGCATAAAATACAGGAAATCGGCCGAAAATATATACAGGAGCTATATCCAAATCTAAACCAATTTCGATATAATTTGGCAGATTTATTTCTAGAAAAAATTCCGTCAGACCCTCCATATTTCAGCGAAATTGGACATATATAGCGTGTTTGGTGCATCAAATGCGGAAAATCGGTCGAAAATATATATGGGTGCTATATCCAAATCTGAACCCATTTCGATATAATTTGGCACATTTATTTCTAGACCAAGTTCTGTAACACATTCCAAATTTCAGCGAAATTAGACATATATAGCGCGCTTGGTGCATAAAATACAGGAAATCGGCCGAAAATATATATGGGAGCTATATTCATATCTGAACCGATCTCGATATAATTTAACACATTTATTTCTAGAAAAAATTCCGTCCAAATTTCAGCGAAATTGGACATATATAGCGTGTTTGGTGCATCAAATGCTGAAAATATATATGGGAGCTATATCCAAATCTGTCAAATTCAGTCACACGTTCCAAATTTTATTGACATTTTATATAAATAGCGTGTTTTGTGCCTCAAATACATGAAATCGGCTGAAAATATATATAGGAGCTATATCCAAATCTGAACCGATATATATTTCTAGGCCAATATCCATCATATATTCTAAATTTCAGCGGAATTGGACATATATAGCGCTCTTGGTGCATAAAATAAGGAAATCGGCCGAATATATATATGGGAGCTATATTCATATCTGAACCGATCTCGATATAATTTAGCACATTTATTTCTAGAACGAATTCCGTCAGACCCTCCAAATTTCAGCGAAATTGGACATATATAGCGTGTTTGGTTCATCAAATACGGAAAATCGGTCGAAAATATATATGGGAGCTATATTCAAATCTGAACCTATTTCGATATAATTTGGCACATTTATTCCTTTACCAAGTTCTGTAACACATTCCAAATTTCAGCGAATTTTGACATATATAGCGTGTTTGGTGCATAAATAACAGGAAATCGGCCGAAAATATATAGAGTAGCTATATCCAAATCTGAAACGATTTCAATATAATTTGGCAAATTTATTTCTAGACCAAGTTCTGTAACACATTCCAATTTTCAGTGAAATTGGGCATATATAGCGAATTTGGTGCATAAAATACAGGAAATCGGCCGAAAATATATATGGGAGCTATATCCCAATCCGAACCCATTTCGATATAATTTCGCACATTTATTTCTAGACCAAGTTCTGTAACACATTCCAAATTTCAGCGAAATTGGACATATATGGCGCGCTTCTTGCATAAAATACAGGAAATCGGCGAATATATATATCTACTAGCAAAATGCCCGCTACTTCGTATGCGGAAAGGATATAAAAAAAAAACAAATAAACAATATATAATATGGAAATGACAAACACTGAAAATTTGGTCGCACTAATACCAATTTTAATCAATATTTATTTTTATCTTAGTACTGTACGTACCCCTTAAGTTCGTTTTTAAAAAAGATCAGCCGTATCTCACCCTTACACATTAACAGCGAGATCAACGTTGCACACCAATACACACCCTAACTCCAAAAAATAAAAATTCCAGCACTGTCCCTACACCCAAAAACAAATTGAGTAGCATTAAGTAATTTTCGTATACTTATGGTACGTATTTCGACGACATATCTCAGCCATACACGGACATTAATACAAAATAATTACAGTAAATTCCATAATAATTACAGTAATTCCAAATCTCAAGATTCCAGCTGTATCCGTTCGTCCAATTCCAAATTGTACCAAACTTAGTATGAAGTCGAACTCTTCGTACCCATAAGAAAGATTTTCCAAAACTACCTCAATCCTTCACTTTAGTAGTAATCTTACTTCCAAATTTCAGGATTCAAACTCTATTCGTTAAACCAAATTAAAATTGTACTAAATTTAGAACAATTTAGAATTTTCGTACCAATTTTCAAAACTTCCTCAACGCAACAGGGCTACAATAATCATACTTTCAAATTGCAGGATTCCACCGCTATCCGTTCACCTACATACAAATTGTACTAAATTTAGTACCATTTAGTGCTTTTCGTAACCATAAGTTTGCTTTTTCAAAACAACCTGAATCCTACTCTTCGACTGTAATCGTAATTCCAAATTTCAGGATTCCAGCTCTATTAATTCACCCGAATCGAAATTGTATCAAATTTAGTACCATTTCTTTCCCAAACAAAAATTTCAGGATTCCAGCTCTACCCGTTCACCCAAATCCACATTGTACCATATTTAGTACCATTTAGTACTTCTCGTACGCACACGTACGATTTTTAAAAATTTCCTCAATACTACACTCCTACAGTAATCTTAATTCCTAATTCCAACACTATCCGTTTACTAAAATTCAAATAGTACCGAATTTAGTGCTTTCTGTACCCATAAGTACGAATTTCCAAAACTACCTCAATTCTACTGTCCGACAGTAATCTTATTTCCAAATTTCAGAATTCCAGCTTTATCCGTTCATCCAAATCCAAATTGTACCAAATTTAGTACCATTTAGTACTTTTCGTACTCAAAGGTACGAATTTCTAAAACTATCTCAATCCTACACCCCTACAGTAATCTTAATTCAAAACTTTAGGATTCCAGCTCTATCCGTTCACCCAAATCCAAATTTAGTACTGCTCGTAATCATAAATACGAACTTCCAAAACCATTTCCTTATTTCAACGCCATTTCCCAACCTTGATACTTAAAATTCAGGATTCCAGTTCTATCCGTTCACCCAAATCCAAATTGTAATAAATTTAGTACCATTTAGTACTTTTCGTACACATAAATACGAATTTCCAAAATTTCCCCAATCCTATGATCCAACAGTAATCTCAATTTCAAATTTCAGGATTGCAGCTCTGTCTGTTCACTCGAATCCCTATTGTACCAAATTTAGTACTTTTCGAACACATAAGTACGAATTTCCAAAACCACCCTCATATCTCAGTCCTACACTTCACAGTAATCTTAATTCCAAATATCAGGTTTCCAGCTACATACATACGTTCACCCAAATCCAAATTGTACTAAATTTAGTACCATTTAGTACTTTTCGTACCCATAAGTACGAATTTTCAAAACTACCTCAATTCTACACCCCACCAGTAATCTCAATTCCAAATTTCGAGATTCCAACTATATCCGTTCACCCAAATCCCCATTGTCCCAAATTTAGTACCATTTAGTACTTTTCATTCACATATGTAAGTAAGAATTTCCAAAACTTCCCCAGTCCTACACTCCAACAGTAATATCAATTCCAAATTTCAGGAATCCAGCTCTATCCGTTCAATCAAATCCAAATTGTACTAAATTTAGTACCAATTATTACTTTTCGTACACTCAAGTTTCCAAAAACCCTTTGGTGCATCTTTCTTACTCTTCATCAGTGATCCTCAGTCCAAATTTGAGGAATCAAGCCCTATCCGTTCACCCAAATCGAAACTGTACCAAATTTAGTGCTATTTAGTATTTTTCGTACCCTATGTACGAATTTCCAAAACTTCCACAATATTAAACTCCACCAGTAATCTCAGTTCCAAATTTAGAGATTCCAGCGCTATCCGTTCACCCAAATCCCCATTATACAAAATTTAGTTCAATTTAGTACTTTCCGTACACATAAGTACTAATTTCCAAAACCACCTTCATATCTAAATCCTACACTTCAACAGTAATATTAATTCCAAATTTCAGGTTTCCAGCTCTATCCGTTCATTCAAATCCAAATTGTACTAAATTTAGCACCATTTAGTACTTTTCGTACCCATAAGTACGAATTTTCAAAACTACCTCAATCCTACACCCCACCAGTAATCTCAATTCCAAATTTCAAGATTCCAGCTATTATCCGTTCACCCAAATCCCCATTGTATCAAATTTAGTACCATTTAGTACTTTTCATACACATAAGTACGAATTTCCAAAAGTTCTTCAATCCTACACTCCAACAGTAATCTCAATTCCAAATATCAGGATTCCAGCTCTATCCGTTCACCCAAATCCCTATTGTACCAAATTTAGTACTATTTAGTACTTTTCGTACACATAAGCACGAATTTCCAAAACTACCCTCATATTTCAATCCTACACTACAACAGTAACTTTAATTCCAAATTTCAATTTTCCAGCTCTTTACGTTCACCCAAATCTAAATTGTACTAAATTTAGTACTTTTCGTACACATGATTGGTAATTTTCCAAACCATTTCCTTTTAGAAGCACCACTTCCCAACCTTGATTTCCATACCAAATTCCTATATTCCTGGGGCCTATTATTGATTTCATTCAAATTACAGATTTTGAAATTGAAAATTGAATAGTTAATTGCAGTTAATTAATTGTAGTTAATTGCAAATAAATCGTGGTAATATGCATAATTCTATTGCACTTTCATTGATTTGCAAACATTTAGTTATTACCAAAAAGTCAGGTCCATACAGTTTTTAGTTGTTGTTATTTCTGGCCGATTTCTGAATTTATTCCCCTAATGTTGTCTTCAACAGCAACTCATTTGTTCATTTGCGTAATTGATGTTTATACACCATTATCACCAACTGCGACATTTGTTGCAATGGAAGATAACAAATGTCTTGTCTTTCTACTATTTAGTGGTTTACGATAAAATAAGTGCGCCTAGAAGTAAACTACAAAATTTGAAATTATGTGTGATCTCTTACGATATCAATAAGTTATGGCATTGTTAATTTTACACATGTCTTGCAGAGGGCCAACTAAGTGAATAAGTACGTAATAGTAATGAAAAATAAGGATTTTTGTTGTTGTCATTTTTTGTGGTTCCAGGACGAATTTTCTAAAACCCGGCCTTATCTCGCACATTTGCATCAACAGTGACCCACTGGTAAAATTTCAAGCTCCTAGCTTTAGCCGTTTTGGCTGGGCGTTGATGATGAGTCAGTCAGTCAGTCAGTCAATCACTTATCACCAAGCTCATTTATATATATCTAACTAGCAAAATGCCCGCTACTTCGTATGCGGAAAGGATATAAAAAAAAACAAATAAACAATATATAATATGGAAATGACAAACACTGAAAATTTGGTCGCACTAATACCAATTTTAATCAATATTTATTTTTATCTTAGTACTGTACGTACCCCTTAAGTTCGTTTTTAAAAAAGATCAGCCGTATCTCACCCTTACACATTAACAGCGAGATCAACGTTGCACACCAATACACACCCTAACTCCAAAAAATAAAAATTCCAGCACTGTCCCTACACCCAAAAACAAATTGAGTAGCATTAAGTAATTTTCGTATACTTATGGTACGTATTTCGACGACATATCTCAGCCATACACGGACATTAATACAAAATAATTACAGTAAATTCCATAATAATTACAGTAATTCCAAATCTCAAGATTCCAGCTGTATCCGTTCGTCCAATTCCAAATTGTACCAAACTTAGTATGAAGTCGAACTCTTCGTACCCATAAGAAAGATTTTCCAAAACTACCTCAATCCTTCACTTTAGTAGTAATCTTACTTCCAAATTTCAGGATTCAAACTCTATTCGTTAAACCAAATTAAAATTGTACTAAATTTAGAACAATTTAGAATTTTCGTACCAATTTTCAAAACTTCCTCAACGCAACAGGGCTACAATAATCATACTTTCAAATTGCAGGATTCCACCGCTATCCGTTCACCTACATACAAATTGTACTAAATTTAGTACCATTTAGTGCTTTTCGTAACCATAAGTTTGCTTTTTCAAAACAACCTGAATCCTACTCTTCGACTGTAATCGTAATTCCAAATTTCAGGATTCCAGCTCTATTAATTCACCCGAATCCAAATTGTATCAAATTTAGTACCATTTCTTTCCCAAACAAAAATTTCAGGATTCCAGCTCTACCCGTTCACCCAAATCCACATTGTACCATATTTAGTACCATTTAGTACTTCTCGTACGCACACGTACGATTTTTAAAAATTTCCTCAATACTACACTCCTACAGTAATCTTAATTCCTAATTCCAACACTATCCGTTTACTAAAATTCAAATTGTACCGAATTTAGTGCTTTCTGTACCCATAAGTACGAATTTCCAAAACTACCTCAATTCTACTGTCCGACAGTAATCTTATTTCCAAATTTCAGAATTCCAGCTTTATCCGTTCATCCAAATCCAAATTGTACCAAATTTAGTACCATTTAGTACTTTTCGTACTCAAAGGTACGAATTTCTAAAACTATCTCAATCCTACACCCCTACAGTAATCTTAATTCAAAACTTTAGGATTCCAGCTCTATCCGTTCACCCAAATCCAAATTTAGTACTGCTCGTAATCATAAATACGAACTTCCAAAACCATTTCCTTATTTCAACGCCATTTCCCAACCTTGATACTTAAAATTCAGGATTCCAGTTCTATCCGTTCACCCAAATC
This sequence comes from Musca autumnalis, assembly GCF_047663935.1. Lineage (NCBI taxonomy): Eukaryota > Metazoa > Arthropoda > Insecta > Diptera > Muscidae > Musca > Musca autumnalis. Next base: position 197,451 of record NW_027411731.1, read on the forward strand.
CAAATTGTAATAAATTTAGTACCATTTAGTACTTTTCGTACACATAAATACGAATTTCCAAAATTTCCCCAATCCTATGATCCAACAGTAATCTCAATTTCAAATTTCAGGATTGCAGCACTGTCCGTTCACTCGAATCCCTATTGTACCAAATTTAGTACTTTTCGAACACATAAGTACGAATTTCCAAAACCACCCTCATATCTCAGTCCTACACTTCACAGTAATCTTAATTCCAAATTTCAGGTTTCCAGCTACATACATACGTTCACCCAAATCCAAATTGTACTAAATTTAGTACCATTTAGTACTTTTCGTACCCATAAGTACGAATTTTCAAAACTACCTCAATTCTACACCCCACCAGTAATCTCAATTCCAAATTTCGAGATTCCAACTATATCCGTTCACCCAAATCCCCATTGTCCCAAATTTAGTACCATTTAGTACTTTTCATTCACATAAGTAAGAATTTCCAAAACTTCCCCAGTCCTACACTCCAACAGTAATATCAATTCCAAATTTCAGGAATCCAGCTCTATCCGTTCACTCAAATCCAAATTGTACTAAATTTAGTACCAATTATTACTTTTCGTACACTCAAGTTTCCAAAAACCCTTTGGTGCATCTTTCTTACTCTTCATCAGTGATCCTCAGTCCAAATTTGAGGAATCAAGCCCTATCCGTTCACCCAAATCGAAACTGTACCAAATTTAGTGCTATTTAGTATTTTTCGTACCCTATGTACGAATTTCCAAAACTTCCACAATATTAAACTCCACCAGTAATCTCAGTTCCAAATTTAGAGATTCCAGCGCTATCCGTTCACCCAAATCCCCATTATACAAAATTTAGTTCAATTTAGTACTTTCCGTACACATAAGTACTAATTTCCAAAACCACCTTCATATCTAAATCCTACACTTCAACAGTAATATTAATTCCAAATTTCAGGTTTCCAGCTCTATCCGTTCATTCAAATCCAAATTGTACTAAATTTAGCACCATTTAGTACTTTTCGTACCCATAAGTACGAATTTTCAAAACTACCTCAATCCTACACCCCACCAGTAATCTCAATTCCAAATTTCAAGATTCCAGCTATTATCCGTTCACCCAAATCCCCATTGTATCAAATTTAGTACCATTTAGTACTTTTCATACACATAAGTACGAATTTCCAAAAGTTCTTCAATCCTACACTCCAACAGTAATCTCAATTCCAAATATCAGGATTCCAGCTCTATCCGTTCACCCAAATCCCTATTGTACCAAATTTAGTACTATTTAGTACTTTTCGTACACATAAGCACGAATTTCCAAAACTACCCTCATATTTCAATCCTACACTACAACAGTAACTTTAATTCCAAATTTCAGGTTTCCAGCTCTTTACGTTCACCCAAATCTAAATTGTACTAAATTTAGTACTTTTCGTACACATGATTGGTAATTTTCCAAACCATTTCCTTTTAGAAGCACCACTTCCCAACCTTGATTTCCATACCAAATTCCTATATTCCTGGGGCCTATTATTGATTTCATTCAAATTACAGATTTTGAAATTGAAAATTGAATAGTTAATTGCAGTTAATTAATTGTAGTTAATTGCAAATAAATCGTGGTAATATGCACAATTCTATTGCACTTTCATTGATTTGCAAACATTTAGTTATTACCAAAAAGTCAGGTCCATACAGTTTTTAGTTGTTGTTATTTCTGGCCGATTTCTGAATTTATTCCCCTAATGTTGTCTTCAACAGCAACTCATTTGTTCATTTGCGTAATTGATGTTTATACACCATTATCACCAACTGCGACATCTGTTGCAATGGAAGATAACAAATGTCTTGTCTTTCTATTATTTAGTGGTTTACGATAAAATAAGTGCGCCTAGAAGTAAACTACAAAATTTGAAATTATGTGTGATCTCTTACGATATCAATAAGTTATGGCATTGTTAATTTTACACATGTCTTGCAGAGGGCCAACTAAGTGAATAAGTACGTAATAGTAATGAAAAATAAGGATTTTTGTTGTTGTCATTTTTTGTGGTTCCAGGACGAATTTTCTAAAACCCGGCCTTATCTCGCACATTTGCATCAACAGTGACCCACTGGTAAAATTTCAAGCTCCTAGCTTTAGCCGTTTTGGCTGGGCGTTGATGATGAGTCAGTCAGTCAGTCAGTCAGTCAATCACTTATCACCAAGCTCATTTATATATAGATACATAATAATTACAGTAATTCCAAATCTCAAGATTCCAGCTGTATCCGTTCGTCCAATTCCAAATTGTACCAAACTTAGTATGAAGTCGAACTCTTCGTACCCATAAGAAAGATTTTCCAAAACTACCTCAATCCTTCACTTTAGTAGTAATCTTACTTCCAAATTTCAGGATTCAAACTCTATTCGTTAAACCAAATTAAAATTGTACTAAATTTAGAACAATTTAGAATTTTCGTACCAATTTTCAAAACTTCCTCAACGCAACAGGGCTACAATAATCATACTTTCAAATTGCAGGATTCCACCGCTATCCGTTCACCTACATACAAATTGTACTAAATTTAGTACCATTTAGTGCTTTTCGTAACCATAAGTTTGCTTTTTCAAAACAACCTGAATCCTACTCTTCGACTGTAATCGTAATTCCAAATTTCAGGATTCCAGCTCTATTAATTCACCCGAATCCAAATTGTATCAAATTTAGTACCATTTCTTTCCCAAACAAAAATTTCAGGATTCCAGCTCTACCCGTTCACCCAAATCCACATTGTACCATATTTAGTACCATTTAGTACTTCTCGTACGCACACGTACGATTTTTAAAAATTTCCTCAATACTACACTCCTACAGTAATCTTAATTCCTAATTCCAACACTATCCGTTTACTAAAATTCAAATTGTACCGAATTTAGTGCTTTCTGTACCCATAAGTACGAATTTCCAAAACTACCTCAATTCTACTGTCCGACAGTAATCTTATTTCCAAATTTCAGAATTCCAGCTTTATCCGTTCATCCAAATCCAAATTGTACCAAATTTAGTACCATTTAGTACTTTTCGTACTCAAAGGTACGAATTTCTAAAACTATCTCAATCCTACACCCCTACAGTAATCTTAATTCAAAACTTTAGGATTCCAGCTCTATCCGTTCACCCAAATCCAAATTTAGTACTGCTCGTAATCATAAATACGAACTTCCAAAACCATTTCCTTATTTCAACGCCATTTCCCAACCTTGATACTTAAAATTCAGGATTCCAGTTCTATCCGTTCACCCAAATCCAAATTGTAATAAATTTAGTACCATTTAGTACTTTTCGTACACATAAATACGAATTTCCAAAATTTCCCCAATCCTATGATCCAACAGTAATCTCAATTTCAAATTTCAGGATTGCAGCTCTGTCCGTTCACTCGAATCCCTATTGTACCAAATTTAGTACTTTTCGAACACATAAGTACGAATTTCCAAAACCACCCTCATATCTCAGTCCTACACTTCACAGTAATCTTAATTCCAAATTTCAGGTTTCCAGCTACATACATACGTTCACCCAAATCCAAATTGTACTAAATTTAGTACCATTTAGTACTTTTCGTACCCATAAGCACGAATTTTCAAAACTACCTCAATTCTACACCCCACCAGTAATCTCAATTCCAAATTTCGAGATTCCAACTATATCCGTTCACCCAAATCCCCATTGTCCCAAATTTAGTACCATTTAGTACTTTTCATTCACATAAGTAAGAATTTCCAAAACTTCCCCAGTCCTACACTCCAACAGTAATATCAATTCCAAATTTCAGGAATCCAGCTCTATCCGTTCACTCAAATCCAAATTGTACTAAATTTAGTACCAATTATTACTTTTCGTACACTCAAGTTTCCAAAAACCCTTTGGTGCATCTTTCTTACTCTTCATCAGTGATCCTCAGTCCAAATTTGAGGAATCAAGCCCTATCCGTTCACCCAAATCGAAACTGTACCAAATTTAGTGCTATTTAGTATTTTTCGTACCCTATGTACGAATTTCCAAAACTTCCACAATATTAAACTCCACCAGTAATCTCAGTTCCAAATTTAGAGATTCCAGCGCTATCCGTTCACCCAAATCCCCATTATACAAAATTTAGTTCAATTTAGTACTTTCCGTACACATAAGTACTAATTTCCAAAACCACCTTCATATCTAAATCCTACACTTCAACAGTAATATTAATTCCAAATTTCAGGTTTCCAGCTCTATCCGTTCATTCAAATCCAAATTGTACTAAATTTAGCACCATTTAGTACTTTTCGTACCCATAAGTACGAATTTTCAAAACTACCTCAATCCTACACCCCACCAGTAATCTCAATTCCAAATTTCAAGATTCCAGCTATTATCCGTTCACCCAAATCCCCATTGTATCAAATTTAGTACCATTTAGTACTTTTCATACACATAAGTACGAATTTCCAAAAGTTCTTCAATCCTACACTCCAACAGTAATCTCAATTCCAAATATCAGGATTCCAGCTCTATCCGTTCACCCAAATCCCTATTGTACCAAATTTAGTACTATTTAGTACTTTTCGTACACATAAGCACGAATTTCCAAAACTACCCTCATATTTCAATCCTACACTACAACAGTAACTTTAATTCCAAATTTCAGGTTTCCAGCTCTTTACGTTCACCCAAATCTAAATTGTACTAAATTTAGTACTTTTCGTACACATGATTGGTAATTTTCCAAACCATTTCCTTTTAGAAGCACCACTTCCCAACCTTGATTTCCATACCAAATTCCTATATTCCTGGGGCCTATTATTGATTTCATTCAAATTACAGATTTTGAAATTGAAAATTGAATAGTTAATTGCAGTTAATTAATTGTAGTTAATTGCAAATAAATCGTGGTAATATGCATAATTCTATTGCACTTTCATTGATTTGCAAACATTTAGTTATTACCAAAAAGTCAGGTCCATACAGTTTTTAGTTGTTGTTATTTCTGGCCGATTTCTGAATTTATTCCCCTAATGTTGTCTTCAACAGCAACTCATTTGTTCATTTGCGTAATTGATGTTTATACACCATTATCACCAACTGCGACATCTGTTGCAATGGAAGATAACAAATGTCTTGTCTTTCTACTATTTAGTGGTTTACGATAAAATAAGTGCGCCTAGAAGTAAACTACAAAATTTGAAATTATGTGTGATCTCTTACGATATCAATAAGTTATGGCATTGTTAATTTTACACATGTCTTGCAGAGGGCCAACTAAGTGAATAAGTACGTAATAGTAATGAAAAATAAGGATTTTTGTTGTTGTCATTTTTTGTGGTTCCAGGACGAATTTTCTAAAACCCGGCCTTATCTCGCACATTTGCATCAACAGTGACCCACTGGTAAAATTTCAAGCTCCTAGCTTTAGCCGTTTTGGCTGGGCGTTGATGATGAGTCAGTCAGTCAGTCAGTCAGTCAATCACTTATCACCAAGCTCATTTATATATATCTAACTAGCAAAATGCCCGCTACTTCGTATGCGGAAAGGATATAAAAAAAAACAAATAAACAATATATAATATGGAAATGACAAACACTGAAAATTTGGTCGCACTAATACCAATTTTAATCAATATTTATTTTTATCTTAGTACTGTACGTACCCCTTAAGTTCGTTTTTAAAAAAGATCAGCCGTATCTCACCCTTACACATTAACAGCGAGATCAACGTTGCACACCAATACACACCCTAACTCCAAAAAATAAAAATTCCAGCACTGTCCCTACACCCAAAAACAAATTGAGTAGCATTAAGTAATTTTCGTATACTTATGGTACGTATTTCGACGACATATCTCAGCCATACACGGACATTAATACAAAATAATTACAGTAAATTCCATAATAATTACAGTAATTCCAAATCTCAAGATTCCAGCTGTATCCGTTCGTCCAATTCCAAATTGTACCAAACTTAGTATGAAGTCGAACTCTTCGTACCCATAAGAAAGATTTTCCAAAACTACCTCAATCCTTCACTTTAGTAGTAAACTTACTTCCAAATTTCAGGATTCAAACTCTATTCGTTAAACCAAATTAAAATTGTACTAAATTTAGAACAATTTAGAATTTTCGTACCAATTTTCAAAACTTCCTCAACGCAACAGGGCTACAATAATCATACTTTCAAATTGCAGGATTCCACCGCTATCCGTTCACCTACATACAAATTGTACTAAATTTAGTACCATTTAGTGCTTTTCGTAACCATAAGTTTGCTTTTTCAAAACAACCTGAATCCTACTCTTCGACTGTAATCGTAATTCCAAATTTCAGGATTCCAGCTCTATTAATTCACCCGAATCCAAATTGTATCAAATTTAGTACCATTTCTTTCCCAAACAAAAATTTCAGGATTCCAGCTCTACCCGTTCACCCAAATCCACATTGTACCATATTTAGTACCATTTAGTACTTCTCGTACGCACACGTACGATTTTTAAAAATTTCCTCAATACTACACTCCTACAGTAATCTTAATTCCTAATTCCAACACTATCCGTTTACTAAAATTCAAATTGTACCGAATTTAGTGCTTTCTGTACCCATAAGTACGAATTTCCAAAACTACCTCAATTCTACTGTCCGACAGTAATCTTATTTCCAAATTTCAGAATTCCAGCTTTATCCGTTCATCCAAATCCAAATTGTACCAAATTTAGTACCATTTAGTACTTTTCGTACTCAAAGGTACGAATTTCTAAAACTATCTCAATCCTACACCCCTACAGTAATCTTAATTCAAAACTTTAGGATTCCAGCTCTATCCGTTCACCCAAATCCAAATTTAGTACTGCTCGTAATCATAAATACGAACTTCCAAAACCATTTCCTTATTTCAACGCCATTTCCCAACCTTGATACTTAAAATTCAGGATTCCAGTTCTATCCGTTCACCCAAATCCAAATTGTAATAAATTTAGTACCATTTAGTACTTTTCGTACACATAAATACGAATTTCCAAAATTTCCCCAATCCTATGATCCAACAGTAATCTCAATTTCAAATTTCAGGATTGCAGCTCTGTCCGTTCACTCGAATCCCTATTGTACCAAATTTAGTACTTTTCGAACACATAAGTACGAATTTCCAAAACCACCCTCATATCTCAGTCCTACACTTCACAGTAATCTTAATTCCAAATTTCAGGTTTCCAGCTACATACATACGTTCACCCAAATCCAAATTGTACTAAATTTAGTACCATTTAGTACTTTTCGTACCCATAAGTACGAATTTTCAAAACTACCTCAATTCTACACCCCACCAGTAATCTCAATTCCAAATTTCGAGATTCCAACTATATCCGTTCACCCAAATCCCCATTGTCCCAAATTTAGTACCATTTAGTACTTTTCATTCACATAAGTAAGAATTTCCAAAACTTCCCCAGTCCTACACTCCAACAGTAATATCAATTCCAAATTTCAGGAATCCAGCTCTATCCGTTCACTCAAATCCAAATTGTACTAAATTTAGTACCAATTATTACTTTTCGTACACTCAAGTTTCCAAAAACCCTTTGGTGCATCTTTCTTACTCTTCATCAGTGATCCTCAGTCCAAATTTGAGGAATCAAGCCCTATCCGTTCACCCAAATCGAAACTGTACCAAATTTAGTGCTATTTAGTATTTTTCGTACCCTATGTACGAATTTCCAAAACTTCCACAATATTAAACTCCACCAGTAATCTCAGTTCCAAATTTAGAGATTCCAGCGCTATCCGTTCACCCAAATCCCCATTATACAAAATTTAGTTCAATTTAGTACTTTCCGTACACATAAGTACTAATTTCCAAAACCACCTTCATATCTAAATCCTACACTTCAACAGTAATATTAATTCCAAATTTCAGGTTTCCAGCTCTATCCGTTCATTCAAATCCAAATTGTACTAAATTTAGCACCATTTAGTACTTTTCGTACCCATAAGTACGAATTTTCAAAACTACCTCAATCCTACACCCCACCAGTAATCTCAATTCCAAATTTCAAGATTCCAGCTATTATCCGTTCACCCAAATCCCCATTGTATCAAATTTAGTACCATTTAGTACTTTTCATACACATAAGTACGAATTTCCAAAAGTTCTTCAATCCTACACTCCAACAGTAATCTCAATTCCAAATATCAGGATTCCAGCTCTATCCGTTCACCCAAATCCCTATTGTACCAAATTTAGTACTATTTAGTACTTTTCGTACACATAAGCACGAATTTCCAAAACTACCCTCATATTTCAATCCTACACTACAACAGTAACTTTAATTCCAAATTTCAGGTTTCCAGCTCTTTACGTTCACCCAAATCTAAATTGTACTAAATTTAGTACTTTTCGTACACATGATTGGTAATTTTCCAAACCATTTCCTTTTAGAAGCACCACTTCCCAACCTTGATTTCCATACCAAATTCCTATATTCCTGGGGCCTATTATTGATTTCATTCAAATTACAGATTTTGAAATTGAAAATTGAATAGTTAATTGCAGTTAATTAATTGTAGTTAATTGCAAATAAATCGTGGTAATATGCACAATTCTATTGCACTTTCATTGATTTGCAAACATTTAGTTATTACCAAAAAGTCAGGTCCATACAGTTTTTAGTTGTTGTTATTTCTGGCCGATTTCTGAATTTATTCCCCTAATGTTGTCTTCAACAGCAACTCATTTGTTCATTTGCGTAATTGATGTTTATACACCATTATCACCAACTGCGACATCTGTTGCAATGGAAGATAACAAATGTCTTGTCTTTCTACTATTTAGTGGTTTACGATAAAATAAGTGCGCCTAGAAGTAAACTACAAAATTTGAAATTATGTGTGATCTCTTACGATATCAATAAGTTATGGCATTGTTAATTTTACACATGTCTTGCAGAGGGCCAACTAAGTGAATAAGTACGTAATAGTAATGAAAAATAAGGATTTTTGTTGTTGTCATTTTTTGTGGTTCCAGGACGAATTTTCTAAAACCCGGCCTTATCTCGCACATTTGCATCAACAGTGACCCACTGGTAAAATTTCAAGCTCCTAGCTTTAGCCGTTTTGGCTGGGCGTTGATGATGAGTCAGTCAGTCAGTCAGTCAGTCAGTCAATCACTTATCACCAAGCTCATTTATATATAGACTAGCAAAATGCCCGCTACTTCGTATGCGGAAAGCATATAAAAAAACAAATAAACAATATATAATATGGAAATGACAAACACTGAAAATTTGGTCGCACTAATACCAATTTTAATCAATATTTATTTTTATCTTAGTACTGTACGTACCCTTTAAGTTCGATTTTCAAAAAGATCAGCCGTATCTCACCCTTACACATTAACAGCGAGATCAACGTTGCACACCAATACACACCCTAACTCCAAAAAATAAAAATTCCAGCACTGTCCCTACACCCAAAAACAAATTGAGTACCATTAAATAATTTTCGTATACTTATGGTACGTATTTCGACGATATATCTCATCCATACACATACATTAATACAAAATAATTACAGTAAATTCCATAATAATTACAGTATTTCCAAATCTCAAGATTCCAGCTGTATCCGTTCGTCCAATTCCAAATTGTACCAAACTTAGTATCAAGTCAAACTCTTCGTATCCATAAGTAAGATTTTCCAAAACTACCTCAATCCTTCACTTTAGTAGTAATCTTACTTCCAAATTTCAGGATTCAAACTCTATCCGTTAAACCAAATTTAAATTGTACAAAATTTAGAACAATTTAGAATTGTCGTACCAATTTTCAAAACTTTCTCAACGCAACAGGGCTACAATAATCATACTTTCAAATTGCAGGATTCCACCGCTATCCGTTCACCTACATACAAATTGTATTAAATTTAGGACCATAAGTTTGCTTTTTCAAAACAACCTGAATCCTACTCTTCGACTGTAATCGTAATTCCAAATTTCAGGATTCCAGCTCTATTAATTCACCAGAATCCAAATTGTATCAAATTTAGTACCATTTCATTCCCAAACAAAATTTTCAGGATTCCAGGTCTACACGTTCACCCAAATCTATATTGTCCCATATTTAGTACTTCTCGTACCCATACGTACGACTTTTCAAAATTTCCTCAATACTACACTCCTACAGTAATCTTAATTCCAACACTATCCGTTTACTAAAATTCAAATTGTACCAAATTTAGTGGTTTTCGTACCCATAAGTACGAATTTCCAAACTACCTCAATTCTACTGTCCGGCAGTAATCTTAGTTCCGTTCATCCAAATCCAAATTGTACCAAATTTAGTACCATTTAGTACTTTTCGTACCCAAAGGTACGAATTTCCAAAACTATCTCAATCCTACACCCCTACAGTAATCTTAATTCAAAACTTAGGATTCCATCTCTATCCGTTCACCCAAATCCAAATTTATTACTGCTCGTAATCATAAAAACGAACTTCCAAAACCATATCCTTATTTCAACGCCATTTCCCAACCTTGATTCCCATACCAAATTTGAAGATTCTAGCTTTATCCATTAAAAATATGCAATTGGTACCAAATTTAGAAACTTTTAGTACTTTTCGTACACTTATAGGTCGAGTTTCTAAATACCCTTTGGTACATCTGCCTAACTCTCCACCAATGACCACTCGTTCAAAATTTCAGAATTCTAGCTCTTCGCGTTTGCCTAATACAATGGATTCCATATTTAGTACACTTTAGCACTTTTCGTACCCATAAGTACGAATTTTCAAAACTTCCTCAATTCTACACCCACCAGTAATCTCAATTCCAAATTTCGAGATTCCAACTATATCCGTTCACCCAAATCCCCATTGTCCCAAATTTAGTACTTCTCATTAACATAAGTAAGAATTTCCAAAACTTCCCCAGTCCTACACTCCAACAGTAATATCAATTCCAAATTTCAGGAATCCAGCTCTACCCGTTCACCCAAATCCAAATTGTACTAAATTTAGTACCATTTAGTACTTTTCGTACACTCAAGTTTCCAAAAACCCTTTGGTGCATATTTCTTACTCTTCATCAGTGATCCTCAGTCCAAATTTGAGGAATCAAACTCTATCCGTTCACCCAAATCGAAACTTTACCAAATTTAGTGCTATTTAGTATTTTTCGTACCCTATGTACGAATTTCCAAAACTTCCACAATACTAAACTCCACCAGTAATCTCAGTTCTAAATTTCGAGATTCCAGAGCTATCCGTTCACCCAAATACCCATTATACAAAATTTAGTTCCATTTAGTACTTTCCGTACACATAAGTACTAATTTCCAAAACCACCCTCATATCTCAATCCTACACTTCAACAGTAATATTAATTTTAAATTTCAGGTTTCCAGCTCTTTCCTTTCACCCAAATCTAAATTGTACTAAATTTAGTACCATTTAGTACTATTCGTACACATAAATACGAATTTCCAAAATTTCCCCAATCCTATGCTCCAACAATAATCTCAATTTCAAATTTCAGGATTCGAGCTCTGTCCGTTCACTCGAATCCCTATTGTACCAAATTTAGTACTTTTCGAACACATAAGTGCGAATTTCCAAAACCACCCTCATATCTCAGTCCTACACTTCACAGTAATCTTAATTCCAAATTTCAGGTTTCCAGCTACATACATACATTCACCCAAATCCAAATTGCACTAAATTTAGTACCATTTAGTACTTTTCGTACCCATAAGTACGAATTTTCAAAACTACCTCAATCCTACACCCCACCAGTAATCTCAATTCCAAATTTCGAGATTCCAGCTTTTATCCGTTCACCCAAATCCATATTGTATCAAATTTAGTACCATTTAGTACTTTTCATACACATAAGTACGAATTTCCAAAAGTTCTTCAATCCTACACTCCAACAGTAATCTCAATTCCAAATATCAGGATTCCAGCTCTATCCGTTCACCCAAATCCCTATCGTACCAAATTTAGTACTATTTAGTACTTTTCGTACACATAAGTACTAATTTCCAAAACTACCCTCATATCTCAATCCTACACTTCAACAGTAATATTAATTCCAAATTTCAGGTTTCCAGCTCTATCCGTTCATTCAAATCCAAATTGTACTAAATTTAGTACCATTTAGTACTTTTCGTACCCATAAGTACGAATTTTCAAAACTACCTCAATCCTACACCCCACCTGTAATCTCAATTCCAAATATCGAGATTCCAGATATTATCCGTTCACCCAAATCCCCATTGTATCAAATTTAGTACCATTTAGTACTTTTCATACACATAAGCACGAATTTCCAAAACTATCCTCATATCTCAATCCTACACTACAACAGTAACCTTAATTCCAAATTTCAGGTTTCCAGCTTTTTACGTTCACCCAAATCTAAATTGTACTAAATTTAGTACCATTTAATACTTTTCGTACACATGATTGGTAATTTTCCAAACCATTTCCTTTTAGAAGCACCACTTCCCAACCTTGATTTCCATACCAAATTCCTATATTCCTGGGGCCTATTATTGATTTCATTAATTAGTTATCGATTTCTTCAAATTACAGATTTTGAAATTGAATAGTTATGACTGTACATCTCCATATACGATAAAATTCTTAACTGCAAATAAATAGTGGTAGTATGCACAATTTTATTGCACTTTCATTGATTTGCAAACATTTAGTTATTCACGACATCTGTTGCAATGGAAGATAACAAATGTCTTGTCTTTCTATTATTTAGTGGTTTACGGTAAAATAAGTGCGCCTAGAAGTAAACTACAAAATTTTAAATTATGTGTGATCGTTTACGGTATCATGAAGTTATAGCATTGTTAATTTGACACATGTCTTGCAGAGGGCCAACTAAGTGCATAAGTACGTAATAATAATGAAAAATAAGGATTTTTGTTGTTGTTATTTTTTGTGGTTCCAGGACGAATTTTCTAAAACCCGGCCTTATCTCGCACATTTGCATCAACAGTGACCCACTGGTAAAATTTCAAGCTCCTAGCTTTAGCCGTTTTGGCTGGGCGTTGATGATGAGTCAGTCAGTCAGTCAATCACTTATCACCAAGCTCATTTATATATATAGACTAGCAAAATGCCCGCTACTTCGTATGCGGAAAGGATATAAGAAAAACAAATAAACAATATATAATATGGAAATGACAAACACTGAAAATTTGGTCGCACTTATACCAATTTTAATCAATATTTATTTTTATCTTAGTACTGTACGTACCCCTTAAGTTCGATTTTCAAAAAGATCAGCCGTATCTCACCCTTACACATTAACAGCGAGATCTACGTTGCACACCAATACACACCCTAACTCAAAAAAATAAAAATTCCAGCACTGTCCCTACACCCAAAAACAAATTGAGTACCATGAAGTAATTTTCGTATACTTATGGTACGTATTTCGACGACATATCTCGGCCATACACGCCATTAATACAAAATAATTACAGTAAATTCCATAATAATTACAGTAATTCCAAATCTCAAGATTCCAGCTGTATCCGTTCGTCCAATTCCAAATTGTACCAAACTTAGTATCACGTCGAACTCTTCGTACCCATAAGTAAGATTTTCCAAAACTACCTCAATCCTTCACTTTAGTAGTAATCTTACTTCCAAATTTCAGGATTCAAACACTATCCGTTAAACCAAATTAAAATTGTACTAAATTTAGAACAATTTAGAATTTTCGTACCAATTTTCAAAACTTCCTCAACGCAACAGGGCTACAATAATCATACTTTCAAATTGCAGGATTCCACCGCTATCCGTTCACCTACATACAAATTGTACTAAATTTAGTACCATTTAGTGCTTTTCGTAACCATAAGTTTGCCTTTTCAAAACAACCTGAATCCTACGTAATTCCAAATTTCAGGATTCCAGCTCTATTAATTCACCCGAATCCAAATTGTATCAAATTTAGTACCATTTCTTTCCCAAACAAAAATTTTAGGATTCCAGCTCTACCCGTTTACCCAAATCCATATTGTACCATATTTAGTACCATTTAGTACTTCTCGTACCCATACGTACGACTTTTCAAAATTTCCTCAATACTACACTCCTACAGTAATCTTAATTCCTAATTCCAACACTATCCGTTTACTAAAATTCAAATTGTACCAAATTTAGTGCTTTCTGTACCCATAAGTACGAATTTCCAAAACTACCTCAATTCTACTGTCCGGCAGTAATCTTAGTTCCAAATTTCAGAATTCCAGCTCTATCCGTTCATCCAAATCCAAATTGTACCAAATTTAGTACTATTTAGTACTTTTCGTACCCAAAGGTACGAATTTCCAAAACTATCTCAATCCTACACCCCTACAGTAATCATAATTCAAAACTTTAGGATTCCAGCTCTATCCGTTCACCCAAATCCAAATTTAGTACTGCTCGTAATCATAAATACGAACTTCCAAAACCATTTCCTTATTTCAACGCCATTTTCCAACCTTGATTCCCATACCAAATTTGAAGATTCTAGCTTTATCCATTAAAAATATGCAATTGGTACCAAATTTAGAAACTTTTAGTACTTTTCGTACGCTTATAGTTCGAGTTTCAAAATACCCTTTGGTACATCTTCCTAACTCTCCATCAATGACCACTCGTTCAAAATTTCAGATTTCTAGCTCTTCGCGTTTGCCTAATACAATGGATTCCATATTTAGTACACTTTAGCACTTTACACAAAAACAAATTGTACCAAATTCTGTACAATTCGATTTTCCAAAACAACCTTAATCCTTCACTTCAACAGTAACCATAATTCCAAATAACAGGATTCCAGCGCTATCCGTGCACTCAAATCCAAGTTGTACCATTTGGTACATTTCGTACCTATAAGTACGAATTTCAAAAACTACTTCCATCTCAATCCTATACTCCAACAGCAGTCTGACCAACTTCCAGGATTCCAGCTCTATCCGTTCTCCCAAATCCAAATTGTACCACAGGTAGTACCACTTAGTACTTTTCGTACCCTTACTACCTCAGTCCTACATTCCAATAGTAATCCTAATTTCAAATTTCAGGACTCAAACACTATCCGTCACCCAAATCCAAATTCTACCTCTATAGCCTACCGCGAACGGGTTGCAAATTCTAACTTTTTCCGTTTACTAAAATTCATACTTTAAATTAAAATAAATAAAATTAAAATACTTAAAATTCAGGATTCCAGTTCTATCCGTTCACCCAAATCCAAATTGTAATAAATTTAGTACCATTTAGTACTTTTCGTACACATAAATACGAATTTCCAAAATTTCCCCAATCCTATGCTCCAACAGTAATCTCAATTTCAGGATTCCAGCTCTGTCCGTTCACTCGAATCCTTATTATACCAAATTTAGTACTTTTCGAACACATAAGTACGAATTTCCAAAACCACCCTCATATCTCAGTCCTACACTTCACAGTAATCTTAATTCCAAATTTCAGGTTTCCAGCTACATACATACGTTCACCCAAATCCAAATTGTACTAAATTTAGTACCATTTAGTACTTTTCGTACCCATAAGTACGAATTTTCAAAACTACCTCAATTCTACACCCCACCAGTAATCTCAATTCCAAATTTCGAGATTCCAACTATATCCGTTCACCCAAATCCCCATTGTCCCAAATTTAGTACCATTTAGTACTTTTCATTCACATAAGTAAGAATTTCCAAAACTTCCCCAGTCCTACACTCCAACAGTAATATCAATTCCAAATTTCAGGAATCCAGCTCTATCCGTTCACCCAAATCCAAACTGTACTGAATTTAGTACCATTTAGTACTTTTCGTACACATAAATACGAATTTCCAAAATTTCCCCAATCCTATGCTCCAACAGTAATCTCAATTTCAAATTTCAGGATTCCAGCTCTGTCCGTTCACTCGAATCCCTATTGTACCAAATTTAGTACTTTTCGAACACATAAGTACGAATTTCCAAAACCACCCTCATATCTCAGTCCTACACTTCACAGTAATCTTAATTCCAAATTTCAGGTTTCCAGCTACATACATACGTTCACCCAAATCCAAATTGTACTAAATTTAGTACCATTTAGTACTTTTCGTACCCATAAGTACGAATTTTCAAAACTACCTCAATTCTACACCCCACCAGTAATCTCAATTCCAAATTTCGAGATTCCAACTATATCCGTTCACCCAAATCCCCA